>NC_050485.2:34402201-34514701 GCF_012460135.2 Molothrus ater | reverse complement strand
GGTCGGGGAGCTCTGGAGCTCGGAACGCTTGCCTGCTTAATGATTTGTTTTACAGCATCTAATAAATTTAAAAACATGCATCGAGGTATTAGTGATCAGGAATGTGGGGCTGCAGCATTCAGGCGTTCTGCTTTGGCGTCAGGTCCTGTTGCTGAGCAGCCCCTCATGGGGAGGCCGTGGGAGTGGGTGGAAAAGTGTCCTCTCCCTGAGCTGCGACATCCAAGAGCTCCTGAAGCCTTTAAACCCTCTCCATGCAGGCACACAGCATGGAGGGTCCATGGCATTACGTCCTCCTTCCCTTGTTCCAGCATCCAAGGAGAGGTTTGGGTCTCTGACATCAGAGAGTTCAGCTGGAAAGAGAGTGTAGGATCATAGAATCATGGAATACCCTGAGTGGGAAGGGATCCACAAGGAGCCAGTCCAGCTCCCGGCCCTGCACAGCCCCAAAATCCCACCCTGGGCATCCCTGGTAGCTCTGTCCAAGCTCTCCTGGAGCTCTGGCAGCTTCACAGCCATGCCCATTCCCTGGGGAGACTGGACAGTGCCCAGCACCCTCTGGGGGAAGAACCTTTCCCTAAAATCCAACCTAAACCGCCCCTGACAGAGCTCCAGCCACTCCCTGGGTGCTGTCCCTGTCACAGGGAGCAGAGATCAGAGCTGAGCTCTGCCCTCAGTCTCCTCTCCTGCAGCTGAGCAAGCCAAGTGACCTCAGCTGCTCCTCGAGGTCCTTCACCACCCTCAGAGCTCCTGGTGCTCCTGATGTCCCTCAGCAAGGATGGCCTTCCTGCCCTGGGACACTTTGGAAGCTGCTGCTGCTTTCACAAAATCCCAGAAAGTTTTGGGTTGGAAGGGACCTTAAAGCTGACCCCATTCCACACCCTGCCATGGGCAGGGACACTTTCTACTGCCCCATCCAAACTGGCCTTGGACAATTCCAAGGATCCAAGGCAGCCACAGCTTCTGTGGGCACCCTGTGCCAGGGCCTGCCCACCCTCCCAGGCAGCAATTCCTTCCCAATAAATCCACTTTCAGAAGAAGCTCTTTGTTTCCTGCATTACCCTGCAAGTGGAGGCTCCACCTCAGAGCTGTGGAGGGCCGAGTGCTTAATATTCACCTCCTTCCATCCTTCTTCATCCCATTTGCATGCTGCAATTAAAGGAAGTAGTCTTGTTTGCATAGTGCTTTAAAAATGTTTCTGTCAGCAACAACACTGGGGTTTGAAGAGCGCTATCTCTCTAAGAGCAGAGCTAACTAATTGCATAAGGGTCACACCATCTGCTGCTGAAGAAGTAAATCTTCAGATGATGAGAAGTTAGGATTTATGGAAAACCTCCTGACAGGGGTAGCTCTTGCTCGGGTGGTTGCTTTATTTCACATGTTTTCTGTTGTTTTCTAATAATTTTCTGTGCTTTGATTTTTTTTTTTTTGGTAGCTTTTTTTTTCTTTCAAAAGGAAAAAAAGAATTTTTTTTTTTTATTTTTTAAAAAAACTTGGGAGAGACTTAAGGAAGGGCACACTTCTTAAATGAGAGAGCAGCAGATAATTTTGGCCAAGAGTCTTCAGCATTGGCTGTACCCAGTTGCATCACAGTGAATTTTTGGACTTGTGTCCATAGAGATAATAAATAAATAAATAAATAAATAAATAAATAAATAAATAAAGAAATGTCTTTTGCCACCCAAATATTTGTGGAAATGCAGAGGATAAAAAGAATATGAAGTGACATTCTTAGTCTTTGCTAATTTGTCAGTAGAGAGCTTATGGAGCCAAAATTTTCTGTAGGTCAGTGTAAGATATTCAGCGCTTTTAGCTGAGTGAATTTTGTTGCACAGAGAAGTTGTGGATGCCCTGTCTCTGAAAGTGCTGGGTGGGGAATTGAGCAACCTGGTCCAGTGGAAGGTGTCTCTGCCCATGGCAAGGGGCAGAACAAAATGAGCTTTAAGGTCCTTCCAGCCCACACCGTCCTGTGGCTCTGTGATTCGATAAATAAACAGACTTTTCATAACATCTTCGATAAATGAATTTTGTTCATTAACAAAAAACCACGAGTGGCTCCTTTTTCTCACCAGCCAATTTTCCTGTGCAGAGAATGTCTCATGTGGGTGTCATCGGGCTCATTGTGTCTCCCAGACCCTCCCACAAGGTTCCTGTCAGAAATCAGCTTGACCAATCCCAGCAAACTGCACAAATCAGGATCACTGAGGCTCAGAGATTAAACTTTGGGCTCAACTCCAGAGGTGGGAAGATGAGACCAAGACTGGGAGGTTCCTGGTTTAGATCCTCAGGAAATGGTTTTAACTTTACATTGCCTCCAGAGAAAACCCTGTGAGGATTTTTAATGCAAGCTGGGTAAAACAATTGTAAGGATGTTGGAACCCTGGATGCTGAGAATTTCAAACTCTCTGTGCTGAAAGGCACAGACCCTCAAGAGAACACTAAATTTGACCTGAAGCCATGGAGAAGGCCTTCTTCTTCACCTTCTTCTTCATGGTTTGGGTGATATTATGTAATTGGTCAGAAAAGTCCTCATTGTGGACTTTGGACAGTCAGTTAGTGGGTTAAAAGTAAAAAATTTTAGGCGTCATTTCTTAATTGGACAGTTTATCCTTAAAAGACCTTGTAAAAAAAGATAGTTAGGCATTTCGTATCCTGTTAGTAGAATGCTGTAGAACTCATGACTTGTAGGACTGTAATATAGACAAGAAATAACAAACAGCTGAGTCTGAACATGAAATACCATCTTGAGCGCTTCCATCCCAACCTTGACAGAGGCAAGAAAGAAGTTAAAGAATCAACATGAGCCCTTTTCAAAAATACACCGAGTTTTCCCCCCGAGAATCACTCACTTGCAAACCAGCTCTGGTGAGGGAGCATTTCCAGTGGAATTTTTGGGGGGTATATTTGATTTTGTTATATTCATTTTCAGCAAAAGGCAGCCGGGAAGTGACGCGATGCATAAAAGAGCAGCGTGCTGGGAGCTGGTGTCTACAGGAATTTCAAAATCACAACTCTGTGATTTGCAGTGAGCCATACAATGTTTTTAATCAGGGGAAGGAAAGAATTAATATATCCTCTTTCCATAAACCCTCACTTGTATTGTTGATAACAATAGTTAGACATCTCAAAGCTGGAACAAACCTTATTTAAACAAGAATTTGTCAATTCTGCTGATGTTTTGTTTGATGATGCAAATTTCCTCGCAGGGGCAGATGCTGCAGACAGCCAATACTCACAGAGAGCTGAAGTCTGTGTGCGATTCCTGCAAGTTTGTCCCTCCAGAACTATAGTTTATCGTGCAAGGAGAATGAGGAGAGTTGGGGCTCTGTAAAATATATTAGTTTTCATATTTGTGTGCAGGAAACCACTGCTCTTCTGCATCAGGGGAAATGGCAGCACAAGTTCAGATTTTCCATAAGGTATTTGCTGGTTTTGTGCTCACTCAGTGGATGCTTTTTGGATCAGATATCTGTGAAAATTAAGTAGAAGATGATTGTTAGAACTCTGGCAATCCTCCTGTCTTGTATTCTTTCTGCTTCCCACCTCACTCCCCTGTGTGCCCATGCTGGGGTAACTGGGTTGGAGGGGAGGGCACTGGTAGGAGCAGAGTGGAAATTCGGGTGGCAGCATGCTGAGACATCCAATTCTGGCTTTTTTTTGTAACTAAAGGTTGCCATCAACTGAGACAAAGCAGAAAATCTTCACTAAAAGTGATGCTTGTAGAATCATTGAGGTTGGAAAAGACCTTTGAGATCATCAAGTGCCGCCATCAAGCAGCACCACCAGCACAGTCACCACTGAACCCTGTCCTCAAGTGCCACATCTACACACATTTTGAACACTTCCACTAATGGTGACTCCACCACTTCCTTGGGAAGTCAATTCCAGGGCTTGATGACTTTTTCCATGATCAATACAGTGGTTAAAAATGCAACCTTGTTTGGAGAACTTTCTCCCATGTAGGTTTTCTGACAACCTTTGGTGTCACGTTTGCTGCAAAGCCCCACTAAGGCTGGGTTACAACCTGGGACAAGCAGGTCGTAACCCTACATGCAAAGCTTGGTCTTTTGCAAAATGTTGATAGGTTTTAAACTGAGGAGCCTGGGGGACATTTAGATCTGTGTGTCCTTGATGTGTTGCCTGGGTGAGGTAAAGAAGAACAGACCAGCCACAACAGGAGCTTCCCCAAATCTGCCCTGGTGACTTTGGAGCACCAAGAACCACAGTCCCAGGATCACAGACTGGTTTGTGTTGGGACCTTAAACCTCACCCAGTTCCACCCCCTGCCACGGGCAGGGGACACCTTCCATACACCAGGTGGCTCAGATTTTGATTTCTAAAGCCTGATTGTGGCCAGGCTTGCCCCCATTTCCAAATGCTCTGTGGGATATTCAGCACAGAGCTGTTTTCTAACTGCTCTCTCTGCTTGCCCTGAAATTTGACTCATTCATGTTGGAGAAGGAATTTAAAGATATCACTGGGATCCCAATAGAATGAGCAGGATATCCTCTATGGAGAAGTCAACACAATCCTACTGGTGAATCCTCTCTAGACCACTGATGCTTTTCTGAGTATTGACCTGAATTAAAAAATGACTGGGAAAATTCTCACAAAATGTTTTGCTCACCAAAACAAAAAACCCCAAACCCGGTGTCCCTCGTTGTCCATGATCCCCTCCAAGGGACAGCAATAAAATCCCTAAAGTGAGGCTCTTGCTGATGCTTAAATGGTTAATGGTTAAAATCTTTGTTACTCTGGTTCACTGGAAAGCTCCTTAGACAGTCCTGCGCTGGAAACATCCCTCACTTCATTCTTGAGCACAAAAAACAATATTTCATACTGTATTTTGGACCTGATGTCCATTTTTTGGCTCGACTACCAAGCCAGAAATTGTTTTTAGATTTCCTCTTTGGCATTCACAAAGTTTTGCCTAAAACCCTTGGGGACTTGCTGAAAGAGATTTATTTATGTGCATTGCAAGGCGCCTGCCAAATAACTTCAGCTTCATGTTTTTTAATAATTTTCTAAATTTAAAAATTAATAAAAAGACTAAACTCTTGGTTTACTCATTATTAATTATGAATATTCCCATCTATTTTGCCTTAAATATCAAAGATAAACAAAAGCTAAGATGCTGCTAGGAAGTTAAAAATGTTGGAAAATGCTCTCTTAGAGTTCTTGAGGTGTGTGGAGTGTTTTCTATTATTTTGTGGGTGACACTTTCTCCACGTTATCAAAATTTGGAGCTCAGTTTGGAGACTCCCTTTCAAAAGAGCTGTTGGCTAAATAGTTTCTATTAACTTTTGAAGTGTTTTTTTGGAAGTGTTAGAAGGAAAAAAGTAGTTCTGTGTTAACAAAAAGGCCACACTTTATGAACTGTGATGTTTTTCCTTTCAAAGTAGGAGGAAAAATTCCCAGAGTTAAATAGGAGCAAGGCCAGATTTGCCCTTCTTTCCCATGTTGAAGCAGTCCTGAGGACACTGAAGTCCAAATTGGGGTTGATTTGTCTTTTAAACAGCAAAAAATCATTATTCAGGTTGTTTTTGTGGTTTTGGAGCACTGTGATCTGCTTCAGAAATCTGGGACAGCCTTTGGCGTTCTCGCTTCGAGTTTGCAATTTGATTTTTTGTCATGAATTTAGATTCATTGAAAGATTTTTTAAAACTTACCCTGTTTGTATCAGCTGGATGTAAATCAATCACTGGCTTTGCTTGGAGCTGTGCCACCAGTGAGGGGTGAGAGATGCTCATGTCCACCGGCTAATGAGGGACAGACAATGGCATGGCAATATTGGGGGTGAGGTTTTGCTAGGGATTTTAATTCAGCCAAACTCTGATTTGGCTGAATTTTAATTCTGTCAAAAAAGCAGGACTAGAGCCCTGGAGGATGTTCCATGTCGAGCAACATGAACCAGTCACAGCCAAATTGACTCCCAGTGTGCTCACAGGATCAAGGAGCAGCCCAAATATTGAACCAAGCCTCCAGAAAATTCATTTAAATTGCTCCGGGAATAAAAAATAATTCGAGGGAATGGGAAAAAAATAATCTGAGGAAGCAGGGGCAGAAGTTACTTCCACAATTGTTTTTGTACTTTGCTTATTTTTTTTAAGGCACAAATTGTGCACTCATCGGAGGCTCAGATCTTTCCCTTTGCTCCACCCTCATCCTTCAGAGCCATTGCCCAGCCCCAGATGGAATGTGGTGCCTGGGAGTGAGACCCAAGTGGAGGGAGGGGAAGATGTTTCCTAAAACTGCTCCTGTGGCTGACCCTGGGCGCTGCTCAGAAGGAGCTGGTTCTTTCAGTGGGCATCCAAAAGCAGCAGCTGGGTTTTGGATTGAGCAGAGTCACAACTGAAAGGAAGACAAATAAGTGGGAATAGAAATAATCCTGAAATTTGGCTTAATGTCAGCTACCCCTCTTCAGATCACTGGTTTTGGTTTATTTTCCCACTGAACTATGCTCTGTGGTGGAAGGATATTGAAACAACTGTCCTTTTTTCCCCCCCTCTGTCCCCTCTTTTATTATGTAATATAAAAAAACAAAGGAGTATATTGTATTAATATGAATACGTGCCAGAGAGAGCTTTATAGGGTCATTAATACATTTCTTGGGAGGTCAAAAGACATGAAACCAAAGGGCTTGTGCCTCACAATAAAAGTGAGGCATGTATTGTTGGCCCAGCAAAACATGCCCTGGAGTATAATATTTGTGTATTTAAAAAAATTATACTGGCAGAAAATACAGGGGCAGCTGCAGAGCTTTGGACTGTGCCTGACGGGAGTGACACAGGTGAGGGCTGGAACTGAGGTGGGAATGGTGGGAAAATTGGGCTTTTGCCTCTTTCTGGTTCTTTATGAGGTAGAATAAATTGTCTTAACTGGTCAAAAAATATTTTTCTCCTTGAGTGCGTGCTGTTTTTTGTTTTTCCTTTAAATACAAGAAACTCCTGTCCTCTGTGTAGTAGGCTCTGGATGCATGAACAGGATATCCCATGAAAACCCCGGAGAGGGGGAAAAATTAACCACCTAATGCCATGGCTGAAGTTCAGAAAAGCCTCAGCTAAGGCAGAAAATATTACCTGTGTCCCAAACCAGTCCAGTTTGTCCTGTCTGAGCTGCGCTGGAGCTGGGGCATGCCCCAGGGCCTGGGGGTGGGATGGGACTGGGGGCTGCGGAAGGAATGTGGTGCCCTCCAGCCTTCCCTGGGATTTGGGGCTGCTTTTGGACCCTGCTCTGCTGGCTGGTGCAAGGGTGATCCTGAGTAGGGATTTCTCAAGGAGAGAGGCTGAGTTTGCCTGGAGAAGAGCAGCAATAGAGTCACCTTCTCAGTTACCTCTCAAATAAAATTATGTAAAAAATTGAAAACCGCAGCACTAGAAAAGTTCCAAACTCTTTCTCCATTCAACACCTTCATGTCCTTAAAAAGCCTTTCAAACATCCAAACTCCAAGTGTGCTTCTTGCCTTTATGGCTGCATCACTCTTTTCCTTCCCAAACTGTGCCAGGGCCTCCCCACCCTCATGGGGAAGAATTCCTTCCCAGTATCCCATCTAACCCTGCCCTCTGGCAGGGGGAAGCCATTCCCTTTTCCTGGCACTCCAGGCCCTTGTAAAATTTCTCTCCAGCTTCCTTGTGGCTCCTTTCAGGTGCTGGAAGGCTGCAAGGAGCACAGGGCTGCCTGAATTGAACCTTTTCCACTGCCATGAAACTTGCAGCTGGATGTTTGCTTAACCCTCTGATGAAGCTTTTCATTATCTTACCCCTAGCACACTGCAGAAAATGGAATCATTAGAGTCCAGCAGCATTCAAATGTAAACATTTGAATAATTTACACTTCCAGCCAGTGTTAAATAAAAGGTTTCAATCTCCGATGGAAACCTGACAATAAATATTCATTTCTAATTTTCAATAAGTAAACTTTATGACTTCTTAAAAGCCTTTTTTTTTTAACCTGAAGTGTAATGGCAATTTTGACAGTTGGGCACATTTGGGATTAAAATTTTCCCTCTGGTCAACAGAACCATGAAGAGTCATTATAAAAATTAAAAGCTAGAAGTAATTACAAATGTTACAATTAGGAGCAATTTCGGGATCTTGATGTGCTACAACCAACAAAAGCTGTGTCTTTTCCATGAAGCCTTTCCTGAGGGGCACGAGGAAAAGAAGTGGAGGAAAGGAATTGCCTTGCTGGCTGTGGCCTGAGACTGGAAGTGTGCCAGCGCAGAAATAATTTTGTGATAGAAGAGGCTGTAAGGAAGTTTCAGGAATGCCATTTGCAGGCACAGCTTTGGAAAAGAAGGTGAGATTTGCAGGGGGGAGCCGGCGCCTGCAAACCCTGGGAGCGCCCGGCGTCCCCATGATCGATGTTTCTCTCAGTTTCCCCCACAAACTTTTATTTTCTGAGGTTTATGGGTCTGTAGTAAAAATCCACTCAGAGTTTACACTTGGTTTACACCAGGTCTCTGTCTACCAAAGTTTATTTTAACAGCATTTTTATGTGGCTCTTCTTCAGGCAGCTCGAGTTGAGCAGAACCCGATGTGCAGCCGCTTCCAACGCGTCCTTTTACCACCAGCATCACTGCTGGGGTCAATGAAGGTCAGGTGGGTCATAATTATGAGCAGGGGCTCCCAGCACAATTAATGGGTTTTTTTTCCAAGTGATTTTAGCACGTCGTTGTGGGACAGCCAGAGTTTCATAAAATGCGTGGCTGCGGGCGCACAGTAAATGTGTCTGAGATGCTCCATCAGCCCTGCTGCACCTCTCCTTGCCCACCTCACCCTTGCTCCCTGTCCTTCCGTGGCCACCACTGGCATAAAAAGCACCGGATTTGGGGAATTATCTTCCCTTTAAATCTTGCTCTGGTTACAGCGTTGGCAATGGGCTTCACTGCGTGATGCCCCTCCCAGAGTTTGTAAGGAGTGATCCTGCTCCTTTATGGTACATAAATATCTGGGATATTGCTGCTGTGCAGATCCCAGCAATGTTCATTTGTCTGAGTTTCAGGTCGGGCAACACAAAATTTCTTTTCATCTGCTTTGAATTTGCGAGCGTTTAATTGATTGTGTGCTTTGAGTCTGAAGCTCTTGATCTGCCTCATCTGTGCTGATCAGTATTTTTTATACTGCATCACATCTTCTCTTATGGGCTTCCTTCTAAGGTATAATTGTTGTCTACCAATCTCTTTCTATTTCATTAATAAATAGATTTCCAGCCTTCCTTTGATCATTCCTGTCATCATTCTCGGAGCTCCTGGGATTTGCACAGTGCAGTTTTCTTAACACAAAGTAACCAGCACTGCAGTCAGCAGTCCAGAACAATCTCCACTGTTAATTTATATTCCTTAGGATAGTCCCTACAAAAACTTCTGTGTAATGTGGCTGTGTGGTCCTGATTAACATCAGTAATCCCTGTGACAGAGCTGTTCAATACTCACCAAACTACCCAATGGGGGAAGGAAGCGAGAAGAGAAATAAAAAGCAAAGTCATTTTTGAGTTTTTCATGAGTAAAGACCAATCAGACTTTGCACAAAGGATTTAGAGCAAAACCAACAACACTTTCCAAATTTCCTATGCTTATTTTTTGTTCCCTGTGCTCAGGCTGGGTGGAATGGTTGTTCTCTGCATTAGTGGATGTTTTCATGGGAATGAGGGAGGAAGAGGAGGGAGGGGGACCATGAAGGACAGAACCTCCTAAGGACCCCCTGCCCTGAGCAGCAGCCCCATTGGGGAGCTCAGCATTAAAAAGTGAGAGTTTCATTGCTCCCTTTGCACTTCTGAGCTGTAAAAATTTTAGAGGGGACTGAAATCTGACACTTTGGAGAGGTCAGACCCCTGACTGGTGAGCAAGGGGACAGGGATGGGGAAATCTCCTCCGTGCCAAGGTTTGCACTGCCTGAAGGTGGGGTCTGGTTGGGAGACCATGTGTCACCAGCACTTCAATTCTGAGGGGGTTTGGCAGGAATCTGAGTTAGTGGAACATCCAAAGAGCGCTGTTTGTGCCAGATCCCACTGGCAGGGCGTGGCAGAGGAATGGATCAGGGCTTGTTCCCATTCTGCACATCGGTGTTCCCACTGCTGAACTTTGGGATGTGGCACACTGGCTTATAAAAATAACAAAATATGACAAAGTAGTTTGATGAACATCCTTTTTCACAACCTTCTGCATAGAGGTATGTCCATGCAGAAAACCATGGAATCTTTGAGGGGTTTGGGTGGGAAGGGAAATTAAAGCTCAGCTAGTGCCACCTTCCACCATCCCAGGATGCTCCAAGCCCTGTCCAAGCTGGCCTTGGACACCACCAGCGATCCAGGGGCAGCCACAGCTCCTCTGGGCACCATTTCAGGGCCTGACCACCCAGAAATGCTTTATATCCATTTATATCTGCAGTCCTAAGAGTGGAAAGTTTGGTTTTGGACTGCTGGATATGCCGTGTGCTGCTCCAGCCGCAGCTGACTTCCATACATTGACC
This sequence comes from Molothrus ater, assembly GCF_012460135.2. Taxonomy (NCBI): domain Eukaryota; kingdom Metazoa; phylum Chordata; class Aves; order Passeriformes; family Icteridae; genus Molothrus; species Molothrus ater. The sequence goes on along the minus strand of NC_050485.2, from coordinate 34,504,235 downwards.
TCTGAAGATACATGGCCAGACTGTGGCAGCTCCTCATTTGCCTCCCTGCAAATGTCTGCGGAAGCAGCAGGACAAGAGGACTTTGGGATGTCCCTTCTCACAGCATTTACTGAGCTCTGGTCCAGAGGAGCCCCCCAGCACCATCATCTGTTGTCTGTGGCAGTCAGAGAATGGGGATGGGTATAAAATATTCTCTTTTAGTACTGAGCATTGGATTTATTGCAGAGAACAGCTGGCTAAGCCAAGGTACTGCCCAGCATCATGTCTTCTTTTCCCTGCTTTCTGCTCTCTTCCTGCCCTCCTGCCTCCTGGCATGTGCAACTAGAATATACGTGAGGAAGGTGAGAGGTGTGAATTGTTTTCCTTTTAGAGCAGCCTGCCTTTATTGAGATGCATTTGTTACCCTGGACTCCTGAGAAACACCTTGCCCTTTTCCTGCTCTATTTTCCATTTCTGTCTCTGCCTCATCCCTAACTTTATTTTCTCTTTATTTTCCTTCTCCACTTTTCTTTTCTTTTCTTTACATCTCCTTCCTTTCTCTACCTACGCTCATCCTTCTTCTCATCACTCACTTGATTTAGGGTAAGGAGAGCACATGCGAAGAGAATTGCCATGTACAAAAGTTAAGGATATATATGGGATCCTTCATAATGTGCTTCACTCAGGCTGGGGATAGTGAAAAGGTACGTTTTCCCTGAGCTTGCCAGCAGTGTAAACCATTCAATTGGTAACATAATACGTTTTTATGGTCTCTGTATAGCGATTTTCCATTTAAGTGTAAGTTAAATTGATGAATTCACATAGAGGCATAGAGGAAAGTTTTTCCTTTTTCTTTTGTAGTATAAATTCTCCATGAACACTCCTGCCCTCCATTGTGAGTGGGTTTTCCTCCCAGCCATGCATGAAATGTGCCCTTAGGTTCTGTTACAAATAGGTTTACACTGATGTGTATGGCTGCTACGAGCATTACGGTCTTGATCCTGCACTCATTGCAATCAATGGCCACATTCCCCCTCCCTGCAGGACCGGGAGATCAGAGCCTGTGTGTCTCTCTGGGAATACAAAACACCTCATGGCTTTGCTTTTCGGAGGCTTTTGCATCCCTTCTGTGACAAGTGGTTTTTAGCTGGATCGATTCTGCCTGACAGGAGATTGTGGGAAGGTGGGGATTGGCGTCCTCTGCCAGGGAACAAGGAACAGCTTCAAACAGCACCAGGCGAGGTTCAGGTTGGACATCAGGAAGATTCCTTCATGGAAAGGGTGGTCAGCAGCTGGAATGGTCTGCCCAGGGAGATGGTGGAGCCCCCATCCCTGAAGGTGTCCAAGGAATGGCTGGACTCAGTGCTCTGGGCTTGGGACAAGGTGGGATCAGTCACAGGTTGGACTCTATGATCCTGGAGGTCTTTTCCAACCTCAGGGATTCTGGGATCTTGTGAAATCCTTGTCTGGTGACACACAACATTCCCATTCCTGCGCTTGCACAGGCAGTTACTCAGGAATTTTTCTTTCTAGGTTCTCCAATTACAGAGTTTCTGTTCTGTTCCTGTTGGTTTGGGAGATCTGTTACTTGAGCTGAGACTTTTTCCTTCCATGAAAACTAACTGGCACAGTGCCAGGGGGGTTGTGGAAGTGGGGCCTTCCACAGAAATAGGAGTTGCTGCAGGGAATGGCATTTGTTGGTCACTGGGTAACAGATTTTCCCAGTAACTTTGCTGTTGGGGTGCCTGCCTTTCCCGAGAAATGTAAAACATCGCCATTTGTGTTCTCAAAAGGGATCCAGTGAGAGTTTCAAAGTGTCTGGTCACATTTCAGTGGGGCTAAGCAATAATTCACCTGTCTAAAATACATTAATCAAACTTATTTTCTGCACTCTCTTTCCTAACAGGGACTCTCATATTTATTTTCTGTGCCAGCAGTGCTGTATTTCACTGGAATTCTAATATTTCAGCAGTGGTTAAAGAATCCTCATTGGTATGGATTTGAGCTGCACTTGGCTGAAAGGTGCTGTAAGAAGTGAGGGGTTGCATGGTTACACAATATTAACAAAAATATTGGATTAATTTTTGCCATGCTCCATGATGAGCAGATCTTGGCATGTCCATGAAACTGAGTTCCAGAGGATCCATTCACATGAGCCCCATTTTGGTCTCCAGGTCACATGAACATCCAAGACAGGATTAAGGTCATTCTGTGCAAGCACTTGGTGAATCCATTATTATTCTGAATATTCTTCAGCAGTTTTTTGTAATCACTTGAAGTTTAGAACAGAGTGAAGTTGGATGGTTCCCTGAACTTGGATGGCTCCTTGGTGGTGAGTTGAGGACCTCATCTGCAGCCTTGGGGATGGAGCAGGAGCAGGGGGATGCCACCAGCTGTCCTGGAAACAGGATGTGGATGGATTCCTAAGGATGGTGGTGAATTGCCTTGCCCCTCCACCCCTCAAACAACTGATTAGGGAACGATGAATTCATTCAAACAACCCAAGCAACTGATGGAAGATGTCCCTGCTCATCGCAGAGGGGCTGGGCTGGATGACTTTAAAAGTCCCTTCCAACCCAAGTCTTTCATGATTTCTTGATAATTTTTGCTGGCACGTTCTTAAAAATGAAAGAAAACTCATGAACATTTGTCTTGAGACACGTGAAATATTTTATCCAGCCCCCATGCTGGCTGTGTGGGGTCTCAGGGTTACCTTCCCCAAAGCTTTTCTGGGGTCTCAGTGTTACCTTCCCCAAAGCTTTTGTGCCATCTCTGTACCAGAGCCATGAAGGGAAAGGGGTCAGTCCTTTGTTTTTAGAGGGAGAACTGAGCTTAGCGGCGCCTTTGGCATATCAATAAAGCCAGCAACAATAAAAAGGAACAGTGTTCATTATACTGCTGTGTGGGGAGTTTCTTTAAGAGTTGGGCCCTAAATGGTTTTTAATCCCAGGATGCACTGATTGTGATAATGTGGAGAGGCAAAGCAAGCATCAGTTATAAAATCATTGCAAATATGAGCGGAATAAAAAACGGTCAAAAGGATCTTGTTACAATTTCTGCTTATTCCACAAGGGTTTAAGGAAAGTAAAATAAGCAATGATTTTGTTTGGGACTTGTTTATGAAAGATTACTTTTTGTATAGGTAAGTCAAAAGGTTAAGGAAGTAAACAGAATTTGAATACAGTCAGTTTTAGTAATTTTTTCTGTTGTTTGCCTTAACTGCTTCCTAACATCATAAAAAAGCCTGCAGCACTCAGGTGGAAAGGAAAAAAAAACCTCAAGCCAAGAAGAAAAACCCACACCAAGACGGCTTAAAGAAGTAAAAGCTGTAAAATGTAAGATATGGCACACCTATAAACTATAATTTTGCTTTTCAGCCAGCAGAAGTGCTGTAGATCTAAAATTACAATAAATCTCCAAATGTCCAGCATTGATTACTTCAAGCTTGTGGCTTTAATGGACAACAGAGCAGCACATTATGATGCCATGATTAAGGAATTGTGGAAAAGAGGGAGAGTGATTTTGGACTTTATTTTGGCACCTAGCAGAGCTCAACGTTACCACAATTATTGGTTTTCTGAAATATGTCCCTATGCATTATTCTGATCAGATTACTTGCATTGCACAATCCTCTGGTGAATAACAGGACAATAGCACAAAATAAATCTCTCTCTGCAATTTAATCTCCATGTCTGTAGACTGGCAAGAAGAACATCCACATCCCTCTGATAAGAAGTTGTATATTTTCCTGAATGGTGGTATATTTTTGTTTTATAATTGTCCTTAATGTAAATTCTCCATCAAGAAAGCAGTGATGTCAAAGATCTCAGAGGAAAGAAGGGTTGAAATATGGGTAAAGTGTTCCCATAAGCTCAGCATGAAGAAACCCTAATTTTCCTAGTAAACTACAGGGGCGGGTGAATTTGGTGGCGTACAGAAATCATTAACCTTTCCCCTATTATTGGTTCTCAGTGTAATTTGTTTGATAATCTTCTTCCTCAGTGAATAGCAGTCCAGTTTATCAGCTAATAAAATATCCTCTTGTGCGGCTGCAAGGTTTGGCACGTGGTGGATGTGAAACAGATGACAGCAGAGCAGAATTGCCTGCTCTTTTTGAGGTCCACCTCTGAGCCAGGGATTGGGAAGGAATTGATATTTACGGACCGAAGGGTGAGTGTGTGTTTATTGTTGCTCATCCTCTGAGCTCCATGGGCAAGCTGGAGAATAATGGTTATTTTAAGAAAGCAGAAGATATTCTGAGTTTTAAGCACTTGCACAGGGTCAGAAATAAACCCTCACGAATGTGCAGATGCTCCTCAATCCTTGAGACACCCATCAAAGAGCCTCCAACTTGCCTCAGGATCAACACGTTTGGACAGGTCCATGCTGGGTTGTGTCTCTAAAACTGAGTTTCCAGAGGCTGGTCTTGGATGGGAATCCACCAAACAGAGGTGGGAATTCTAGGATGGATTTGAGGTGGCACCTGAAAGCTGTGTGTGTTTTTGGGAAGTGCTGAGCTCAGTGCCAGGATGGGACACGGCTCCTCTTGGCTGTGGCTGTGTCCCCAGGTGGTCCCAGCTCAGCCCCAGGCTCATGTAGTGAGCAGGACAGGGTCAGTGGGAGCTGGCCCAGCCCTGGTGGCACACAGGACACTGTCATCCTCCGCTTCTGCAGGGCCAGGTATGAGCCGAGGCTCAATCCACAAGGGAAAACTGGATTTGGAAACTTTTAATGTCCCTGCCTTGCTTGCATGGGAGCTTCCATGGCTGCCAGTGCTGCCCCAAAGGCTGTCCTGGAGCTCTGGGTGTTGCTAGGTGGGGTGAAGGTGTGTTGGTAGAGACATGGGTGGAAGTTCACCCAGCAATGCTTCCATGGCCCTGGCTCTGTTCTTGCACTATCCATGCCTGTACTGCTGCCAGTTAAATCCAGCTGGAAAAAGAACCAAACTGGCTTTTTTTGGTGCTGTGTGCATACTTCACCCAGAAACTGTGTAGATTGTTGAATTTGTGTGGTTCAGGACTCAAGAATCAAATATGAGTGAAGTTTAAGCTGAGATGATCAGGATCTATAAACTGGCGCTGCTCCAAGGCAGTATCATCTCAGCAGAGCTGTGTTGGTTTGACCTTTCCATGATATCTCAGTCCATACAGAGTAACCTCTTTTCCACACATTTCTCATTCCTCCAAAATTATCTTTTCTTATCCCTTTTTGCTCTATTTTGTTTCCAACAATTGCATTTCCACCAGTTTTCACATTTCACTGCTCAGGAGTGCTGTAAAATATCCGTTTGGAATAGTTTTGCTTTTACTATCAAAATTTGCAATTAAAAAACCTTAATAGTATTTTTTTCAAGTCTTGTTTATCAGAATTAATCATCAATTATCACAGACTCTACCCACAGGTGATTAGTAATGTTTTCTTCCCTTCTTCCCTCACCTCCCTTCCCTTCTCTCTCTCCTCACTGCAGTGATTTTGGCTCTTTCCAGACTTCTAGTGGCAGCACAGGCAGTGATGCTGAAGTGGCTGTGCCTGTCCCTTGTTGTGTTTGCACGGTGCCACCTCTCCAGATGCACTGGTACCTTACATAAAATGAGTCACCACTGTCATTCCTCATTCTGGTGTGAATTAGGTGTACTCCAGACTGGGAAACTCAATCTGAGCTGTTTCCCCAGGGTCATTTCTTAGGTACAGTCTGTGAAGTGGCAGTGATGAAGAACAGGGGTGGTGGTGTTCAATTTTACCGTCTTCCAGGGCTGCTCTGGTGCCATCCAGAGCTACCATGTCTTTATTCTCAGACTCTTCCAGCACAGGAAGATCCCAGCTGATGACATTTTTCCATATGCAGTGCAAGCAGCCTGGCATTTTTGTGGATGAAATCCTGCTCTTTTGAAAGTTCAGGGTGGTTTTGGGCACGGAGTGCCAGGACAAGGGGGAATGGCTTCAAACTGCCACAGGGCAGGTTTGGATGGGACATTGAGAAGAAATTCTTCACTCTGAAGGTGTGGCTGCCACATCAGGGCAGGCTGGACAGGACCTGGAGCCACCTGGTCCAGTGGAATGCGGGGGAGTGAAATGAGATGAGTTTTGAGGTCCTTCCAACCCAAACTGTCCTGTAATTCCATGATCCCTTGAACCCAAGGTTTGGTGGTTTCCTTTGGAGCAGGTGAGGATGCCAAAACACTTCGTGGAGCCTATGCAAGTTTTGGTGATCCCCAGATTTGTCCAGGATCCACATTCCCTTGGTCTGCTCCAACATTTCACCGTGATCTGTTCCCTGCATGTGAGAATGCATCCAGGTGCCTCCCTGTCCTTGGAGAGTGGGAGATCTGCCTCATTTATCCCACAGAATAACATTTACCCTGCAGAATAACATTTATCTGCAGCCAACACAGGTTGGTTATCAAATATTTGTTTGAAATAAAAAAAAAAACAAAAAACTGAGGACTTTTGTAGAAGGAAAGTGCAACTTTGTTGTGTTAGGAAAGGTGTTGCAGAGTGAAATTATGCTGCTGCTTAAGGTGATTTTAAATCATCCTTTCATCTCAATGGGATTGAATTTCAGGTGCTAAATTTCCATGGGAAAGAAGTGTTGTAATTAAATATAAATATATTAAAATACAGATGATTTAACTTCTGCTTGGCTGGTTGTTTTAGAGTATTGCCTTGTCCATGGTGTTGAAAAATCCTTAATAGATATTTATTGTAATTATGTTTTTGTCTATCATAGATGTGAGCTTTCAATGAAGGAACGTAATACATATTCCTTAAAATTATTTTAATGTTTTATAGTAAGAGTTTACTGAGCATTAAGGAAGAAACTGAAATTCAGAAACAGAAGGACAATGTCTAGAAAAAAATACTAATGTTGATTTCAGTACTTTGCAGCATTAAACATTAATAACAGCTGGACTTGTGTGTCTATTTCACTGCAAATACTCAAATCACAGAGAACTGGCCTTAGTTCTGTCATAATTTCTAGTTAAATATGTTTTATAGCACTTAAATTGTTCAAGGTTCTTTACTAATCTAATTTTCCAAAATACCCAAAGTGGCCTGAAACTTAGAAATTCCCAGCAAACGTTTCAGTAGAAATATTTTATAAGTTCCCAAAATTAAATATACAGCACTGATGCTTAAAAAATAAATCAGCTCAGGGAAATTAAATGGGTATTTTCAAGATCTTAAATTCCTAAGTCTTAGAGAGATTGTGTACTTTATTTAAGAATTAGATAATTCAATGGAAAAGGACACCTAGATTTTGGGCAAGCAGTCTTGAGCACATCAAGAGTCAAGAAACACCATTTAGATTCAGGCAATAGGATTGGCACATTGGGATGAGGAGAAGACCTTCAGGACTGGCATAAAAGAAGGAAAAAAAGTGATATTTTAGCAACAATTCAGAAGCAGAAGTTGTTTGGGTTTCTTTTTCTTTTTATTATGCAACATGCTGCAGTGGAGTATGTGGAATTTCTGTGCGGAAATGGTTGCAGAGAGGGTAAGAAGAAGAAGCCAACAGAACAAGAGGAAATGGCCTCAGGCTGCACCAGGGGAGCTTGAGGCTGGACATCAGGAAGAATTTCATTGTGCCAAGGATTGTCAGGCTTTGGAAGGGGCTGCCCAGGGAGGTTTGGAGTCTCCATCCCTGGAGGTGTCCCAGAAGGCCTGGATGTGGCACTCAGGGCTCTGGGCTGGGGACAAGGTGGGGATGGGGCTCAGGTTGGCTTTGGTGATCTCCAAGGTCCTTTCCAGCCTCAGTAATTCTGGGATTCTTACCTGCCTGACTCCTCTGGTGTTTGAGGATTCATCTTTTTGACTCTCCGCCTCCTCTTCATGGCTTTCTCTGCATCTATAAATTCACCAAGGTCAGCTGGGAGAGGCTTGTTAAGGCTGCCTGGGGATACATGTCCTTGTTATTGCTTCTGAGATTGCTGGGGACGTTTCATGCAGGCAGAAAGGAGACACTGGTCAGGAACAGGAGGAAGGAGCACGTGGAGAGCGCCAGGAGAGCTCCTGTGGCCGTGGGAGCACGAGGGAGCTGCCTGCGGATGGCAGGTGGTAGCACACATCTCCTCTGGAGCCAGAGGGGCAGAGTGGGAAGCCTGGAGATGAGGCTGCCTTGGCCACAGACCAGCTGAAGCCCAGGAGATGGTTGAGTTCAGCAGCCGGGGATCAAACCTGCAAACGTGGAGCTGCTCTTGTGCCAAAATGCTTCACCTCAACCCAGGATGGCTCGGAGCCGAGGTCCCAGTGAATCCAGCTGTCCATGACTGTGTGTGAGGGGCCTGACACGAGCAAAGTGCCAGTGGAGCTGGTGCTGGCAGTGGTTCCCAGCCCTGCAAGGTCAGGCTGTCACCTGCATTCCTCCTCTGATGGTGTTTCCGTAAAGCTCGGTAAGTGTGCTGGGAAAATCTGAAATAAAGCCACCACCATGTACCATGCAGAGGGTAATCCCCTCCTAATTTGTTCATATTTTAATCTCTATTCATCACAGGAGAAAGAGAGGAAAGTGAGGGGTGGTTTATCAAGAGTGAAGCATCAAACCAATGGCAAACCTTGCCCATATTTGGGCTGTCCATGGAGTGCTCTTTTCCCTTGGCTGTGCTGACTTCTCCGGCTTTGCCTTCCTGGCCCATCACTCCTCTGCTCTGTTTTTGCCAAGGCAGGATGCAAACCTCTATTTAACAGAACCTCCCGTGCAAAACGAGCTCTTCCCCTGTTTTGTCCTGTGTTTATCTTTGGCAGCTCGTCCGTGCCTTGTCCCTGAGCTCAGTTACTCATCCAGCTCATTGGAAGTAAACAGGGCTCGTTCCTGTGCTGCCCACCCAACATCCCTTTGTGCTACCAAAGGTGGCAAAATATTCCAGCAGGCTTTGAGTTTTCTTTTTTGGTTTTTTTTTTTTCTTCTTTTCCCTGTAAACACATCCAAAAAGGGAAAAAGGAAGAAAAAAAGAACAATGCAGCACGCGCCGTCCACGCAGACAGTTTAACCCTTGGGTCAGCGTGTTTGTATTTCACTTATTGGATTGTTAATAGATTTTCTTCATTTGTGCGAGACATTGTGAATGATGTGCTGAGGCCTTTCTATTCCTTCACCGTGGTCCACCTGTAAGAAGATAGCGTTAAAAGCTGCTGGAGTTTCTACCTCTTGACAACATCCCAGCTGTAGCCTCGCAATAGCAATCCTCCCGTGGCAGTTTTAATTATCGGCCCCGGCGATACCATCAGTAAGTGTGTAATTACGTGTCACTTTCCTGGCTGTTGGGTATGAAAAGTGGAACCAGTGAGATGATGATCGTTGAAGCTGTAGACTCATATTTAAACAATTCAAAATGTGTAACTGGCAGTGTCATTAAACAGAGAGAGTCTGACCCCAGCTGTCAGTTACTTTTCCTTATGCAGATTTTTTTTCATGCTGTCTGTCAAAAGAGCTCCATGGGCTGAGATGGGACGGGAGAGGCAGCGGCGTGCCGGAGAGCTGCTCTCCTCCTCTCCTGCCAAGGTGGTCTTTTACCCTAAATAAATATTGCTGGAGAGATTGCAAATAAACATGGGACAACGCAGGAAATTATATAGACTTTGGTGATGAATAAACAAAGGGAGACTATCAAACACAAAGTCAAGCGTTCAAAAAATATGAATAAAATGGGACTCATTAGCCTGAACTTAAAGAACAAGGCTTATGGTAATTTGGGGGATTCATTACTGAAGGATAAAAATGGAATCATTGTCATTTCTCCCTTTCCGCCAAAAAATTTTTGATGCCGTGGCATATAAAGAAATGACCTGAAGGTTATTGTTATTATTATTATTTAAATCCATATATGTACACACACACACACATATATATTTATATATATGAGGGTGACAAGCATGCACATGCATAAATATCTGACATATCTGCACCAGTAATAACAATTTTGAATATTGCCCTCAAAAATAATCATTATAATATGGATCCTTTTCACTTTCACTTCAAAGTCAGCAATGTTTAAAGTGTGCAAAGTACCAGAAACTTGTCTCCTGGCCAATATATGCTAAATAGATGGAAAAAATAAATATATGTGCATAGGAGTTGGCAAGTAAAGAATATTTTTTTCAGTGAATTGAGTCAGAAATTTCTAAAATGACAACTCTGCTGTCTGAAGACAGGCACAAGTGGTTTGACTGGGAATTTGGAGTTGGCATGACAAGAGTTAATTTTGGAAAGACAAGGAAATAAATGGAACAGTACTTAGGAAAAAAGAAACAGAAAAATAATAAAAAATAAAAGATTGGAGGTTAAACAAACAGTAATCTGTGAAGACAGAGAAAAATGTTTCTTTATTTTTAAAATGTTTACACTTCTCAGAATAAACCCATAAGACACCTTAATTTAAAGCTTTGGAGTTCACATGGACTCCAGCAGCAGCAGTAGAACAACAGAGGCACGCTGGATGTTTAGCCTTTGAAAAAGCACAGCATCAACACTTGCTTTTGCAGATTTTAAGGGGAAATATATTCATTTTGTGAGTGTGTGTGTGTGTTTCTGTACATATCTGTATATGAAAGCTTTGCATATATTGCTTGTTTCAAAGACAATGCCACAGAGCAGCGCATACAGGAGTGCTGGCTATATTAATTGCAGCAGTACTTTCATACTTGAAAGTAATAAATAGGCACATATTAAATCCTCTAAGGATTAATTTGTATTTTATCAGCTGTGAAAAGGGCAATTTTTTACATATCCAGACTTAAGAGGTAGCCCTATTAGACCTTCATTGGAAAACAAATTCTGCATATATTTTGTACCAGGGCTTTTTATTTTCTTCTTTTTACTCCCTTTTCCTCTCTCCCCCAGCCTTTTTAAAAGCCTTCCTCATAGCAAGTGGTTATGCAATGTAAGGCTGGGGAGGAAATGGGCTGTGGTGCTGTGGACAGACAAACCCTGCCCCAGTAAATTTGATAAATTCGGGTCAGTGGCCAACAGAAAGCCCAACAGAACCCCCACGCTGGGTCACATCCAGTGCCTCACTTTTCCTTGGCATTTGAAGTACCCAGTGCTTAAGGCCACCCAGTTTTTGACCCACCCATACTGATGCCCTCACAGGTCTCTTCCCAGCACTAAAATAATTAATAAAATAATTTGTAAAAAATTATTTGCTGTTTCCACTAAGGAAGAGGTGCAGGGGAGCCCCCCCCCCCGGGCGCGGGGAGCCGGTTTTTTGCATGCCAAAGAACCATTTCTCTTTGTCTTTCATGGAGTCGTCTGCAGGGTGGAGGATTTTCAAGTTCTGTGTCTGTCCTACTTGCATGTTAGCTGCAGGCGATGTGCATCACAGGGAGGAGGCAGTCCCTTGGGGAGGCCCCACTTTTCTGCATTTAGTTGCTTGCTTTGAAAGCAAAGGATGCTAAAAAAATTAGCTCTTTTCGGAGTGTGGGATGACTCGTGCACAACAAACAGACTGAGAGTTGAAGGCTCCTGTGTTACTTTTTTTTTTTTTTTTTTTTTTCTGTGTATGTGTGTGTTGGAAGGCAAGTTAGGATTTTTAAAGGGCCACTGCACATTTTATTTATTCCCAAAGTCTTGAGGTGTTTCCAGTAGATGTGGGGTGTTGGAGCTCCTGTGTGTGAGTCCTGGTTGAGGCTGTGGAAATTCCCTTGGTGAGGGTGACAAGGGACTTGGAGGAAATCAGCAAAGCTGACCCCAAATGCTTTCCAGAATTAGAATCTTAAGGGAATCATTAAGGTTGGAAGAGATCTTCAAGACCATCAAGTCCAACTTCAATTGCCTGTATGTTGAGCTCTGCCCTTTAAGCTGGGCTTTTCACAGGCTTTCCCACGTGAAGTTTGTCAGTGCAGTTAAAATCGATTGGGCTGCACTTGCTGCTGCTTCCCAGTCTGCAATGTGGGAGGCCAGTGTCCTCAGAGCCCCTTCCAGATCCAGGCTACACCTCACTTCAAGGTTTCTCTAGCCCAAAAGTGTACAAAAAAAAAAATAAAATTCACTAACCCCTTTTTATAGGGAGCAGCATTTAAAATGTTGACTCACAAGCAATTTTCTCTATGAGTTTGAAAGTTTTCCTAAGCAGCATAAGCTGGATGAAGGATCACCAAATTTTTTTGTTCATTTGCTTTTCAAAATGCCCTGCTCATTTCCAGCTCATCTGAATTAGGGAGTTGATGGCAGTCTGGGAAAAAAATTGGTTTCTCTGGGCTTTTGAAACAAATCTGCTATTATCATCTGTGCTGGTTTGCCTGGGCTTATTTGAATAGTAAAGTGGTTGTAGGCAAAGCCATGGCCACAGGAATGGTGACCCCAGAAATTGTTTGAGCACTGGGACAGCTGAAGGGCAACCTAGTGAATCCAAATGTCCAGTTGTGACCTTTGGTTCTCCTCTCATTGTCAAATCACCCTAACTCAACACTCCCTGGTGGGGCCCACTAAATAAGACAACAGCATTGTTGTGACCCCCTTTCCTGTTAACTGTAAAGCCAAAATTCAGAGCAGTATCCGTCTAATCATAGCAGGCACTCCAGGATTTTCAGTTTTTCTATTTTAAAGCAGTATCCAAGCCTGGTTATGGGAAAGTATCTATTTTTGCTTTAAGAGACCAGCACAGCCACTTCTGTTTTGGTATCAAAAGAATAAAACCAAGCTTTGCTACAAAGATAGTAATTTTGGATATAGTGGAATAAAATCCAGTGGAGTGTGGGGCCAGGGGAGTATTTCCTATGTATGATTTCAATAAGGGAGTGGAGCAGCAGGAAGGCATGTTCTGCTGTGGAAGAGCAGCCAGCTGTCTCCTGACTTCAGCACCACAGGAGGTTTAAACTGGGTATTTGGAAAATTTCTTCATGGGAAGGGTTGTCCAGCCCTGGCACAGGTCACCCAGGAACAGTGGAGTGAGCATCCCTGGAGGGGTTCAAAAGCCTTGCAAATGTGGAACTTTGAGATATGGGCGAGTGGTGGCCTTGGAGGTGGTGGGGAATGCTTGGGCTTGGAGGTTAGAGGGGCTTTTCCAACCTCAACTATTCTGTGATTCTCCATGTTTGCTTCACAAACTTATTTTCTTTCTGTTAAATCGGGTTAAATTTATGACTGCTTTAGGACAAAATGTACCACTTTCTCACTTTATCAAAGAACAATATTCAATATCCAGGACTGAGAGCTGTGCTGGGTAATTTGCAGCACCCCAGTGCTCCCTTACATCCCTGTTCCTCAAGAGGGATGTTTTCCCTTTCTGTCTTTGCCACCCTTCCCAAAGCTATGGCTTATTTCTCCCTCTGCTTTTACTCTGAGCAGAGTGAACCTGGATGACTCATGTTGCAAAGAACAGCAAAAAATATTAAAACAAAAAAAAAAAATCTTCACTTAATATCGAAAACTATCTTGAAATTATGAAGCAGGAGATGTACTTTGCTTATCACAGTGGAAACCTATTAGAGAAGTACCCTTGGTGCATGGAAAATATATGCTTTTAACAGTTTTAATCCTTTATCAATTATTCATATGGGAAGGTTTTCCTGTATTTGTTCAGTATGTTGGATGGAATAGCAAGCATGACTTTATTTGTCTAACAGTTTTGTTCCAACTGTATCCGATAAGATATTTAACACCCCCAAACATATTTAATTTAAGAAATAAAGAGCCATTCTTTCTGTGGGGTTTTCCACATCATTCTTCTTTATTACACCAGGTTTTGCTCATCATACCATGTTCCTCCTCAGAGGACAGAGACAAATAACCGTTCCCCGCAAGGACAATGTGTGTGTTGAATGCATTTTAAATGCTGCACTTTGTTATGATTGCAACCAACATTTTAAATATGCTGCAATCAAATTCCAAAATGACACGAGAAAAATGACATCAGAGAATAAATCTATTTGGCTGTGCAGGCAACAGGAATGTTGGAGCTGGAACATGCTTAGCTTGAAAGTTAAAGATTGAGTACAATGTTTATTTTATTTGCTTAAGAGAGGCAAGGCTAATTCATCCCTGTTGTGGAAATCAATGGATTACAGTATAAATACACTCTTCAAATATATTTGTCATATTACATGAGTTAAATAGCATTACCTAAATATAGTTTAGCTTTTAAATATCACATGAGATTACTGATTTGCTTTTACATTGTGCTGGGTTTGTTTAAGCTATTCCAGGGTCTCACCCACGGCATACATAGTAATTCTGCCTATGGAATTCTAGTCTGAAAGAGGGAAATCAAAGTCAAATAAACTTCCTGGTGGAAGCTGGGAAGCTGTACAACTGGCAAGGCCTGGGGTAGCTGATGTAGGAACATTTTGTTTCTCCTAAATGGGCTTCCAGCTAGGCTGAAAAGTCCCTTGAGTGGTGATTTATTGTATCATGGACTCTTTCCTTGTGTTTCTTACAGGTACACAGGCACATGAGCCATTGGATGAAAGATCTTGGAGAAAAAAAAATCCCATGCAGCTTCTTGCTAGGAATGGTTCAGGTTTTGAGAAGGAAACATTTTTATCCTAGTAGGATCATCCATCCCTGGAGTCTATTAAATACTTCAGGAGTTTCTGGGCTGAACCATGCGGTTTTTTGGCTATGTTTTAAGGTATTGGCTCCTGTTAATAGGCATTACTATGAATATTCCTTATCCATCTTCCTGAAAAATTCCCCATAAAGAAAATAAATGATGTCTTACATACAAAGTTTTAAAGTGACTGTCGCTGAGATGATGGATTTAGCTCATCTTACATGAAAAACAACAAAAAAATAAAGGTAGGAAATAAAGTGGTATTTAAAAATTGGATATGTTTGCCTTCAAAATTGTAGCTGTAGTTTTCTCCAAAGGATTGGAGCTGAGCAGGTGTTGCCTAGGTAGGAAAATTTCACTTAAAGGTCTCTGAACTGTCCCAAACCGAAGTCCATTCTCATCCATAACGTAATTTAGCCCTTGACAGATATATAGAGCTCTTGGAGCTTTCTGTTCTTCACAAAATCTCCTGAGCTTCAAGTCTCACTGACCAGATGGGTTGTAATTTGGCCTCTGACATGGCACAGTCCTGCTGGAGGGTGAAAATTACCTGAACTGGCCAACGCCGAGGTCACACTCTCGTCTCCTTAAAGTCATTTTCTTCTCTCAGGTTCCTGCCTCCCGTCTCCCAGCACACTGAGCTCTCTTTTCTGCATTTTGAGCAGTGCACAGGAGCGAGACATGGAATATTTATCCCCTGGAAGTCAGATATTATCCTTAAATGTCGTGAGCCTCCACCACACATCAGTCACAGGATTGATTTAGCCTCGGTGATACCTGACTCCACGAGCAGGAAGCTGAGATTGCCCCGTGTAGGGTAGATTGGAACACTTTGTACTCTGTCAGGTGTCAGAAACTGCATAGAAATGTGCTTAATTAATGAGAGCCTTGAGTGCTTTTCCAGGCTGAGGGTTGGTGGCAGAGCAAAAGGGACAGGTGACATTACAGGGGGGGCTGCTGCAGGCTGCCCAACCAGAGGATGGGATGGGGCCCTCCACAGGCAGGAGCAGCTTCACAGGTCCTGGTCCTCAGGAGGGACTTCACCCACCCCTGTTCCTGCTGCAGGGGCAACACAGCAATCAGGGGAGGTGATTGTCCCCTCCTGTTCCAGGTGGTGCACCCAGCCTGCAGCCCTGCAGCCAGCTCTGGGCTAACCAGCTCTGGGGGATGGAGAGATGCTGGAATGAGCCAGAGGAGGCCACAAAGGTGCTGTGAGGGCTGGAGCCCCTCTGGAGCCAGGCTGGGACACCTGGGGGGGCTCACCTGGACAGGAGCAGCTCCAGGGAGAGCTCAGAGCCCCTGGCAGGGCCTGAGGGGGCTCCAGGAGAGCTGCAGAGGGACTGAGGACAAGGATGGAGGGACAGGAGCCAGGGAATGGCTGCCAGTGCCAGAGGGCAGGGCTGGATGGGAGATTGGGAATTGGGAATTGTTCCCTGTGAGGGTGGGCAGCCCTGGCACAGGTGCCCAGAGCAGCTGGGGCTGCCCCTGCATCCCTGGCAGTGCCCAAGGCCAGGCTGGACACTGGGGCTGGGAGCAGCTGGGACAGTGGGAGGTGTCCCTGCCATGGCAGGGGTGGCACTGGGTGGGATTTGGGGTCCCTTCAGTGCCAAATCATTCTGGGATTCTGAGATTCCATAAACAAACATTCATGCCTATTTTCCATGGTTTTTTTTTTCTTTAAATAAAAATGGAATAAAGATATTTTAGAAGAATTCCAACCACCTGTCATGTTCCATTAAACTGTTACTTCCTCAGGCCCTTATGCCTGAGCAGGTGGTGTGAATAAACTGTACTCAGAGTGAAGTGACGGACATTTTTCTCTCGTAAATAACCAAAGACACAGATATTTTTGTGTTAGCATTTTCCCTTCCCTCTCTCTTTGAATTGGACTGAGCTCTCCTTGCTGTTTGGACATCTATCTGAGCTCCAAAACAAAAGGAAGGGAAAAGATATATGGAGTGCATCTAATTCTGGGATTTACTGCCTTTCCTTCAGTTAGTTGAGAACAAGGGATTGCTTCTGACTGTTTTTCTCTGCAGGAGAAGTTTTCTTTGCTGGGTCATCCGTGCAGCCCTGGCACGGTGTCCCTGTGGCGCAGTTGTACCAACAACCTCCAGGTCAGCAGCATGTCTTGCAATGAACAGAATTTACCCTTTCACCTTCACATCCCCCTCCACTCTTGTATACAGCTTCCTTTTTTTTTTTTTTTCTCCTTCCCGTAGCAGAAGTCATTTTTTTGCAGGTGCAAAAAGGAGCCTTTCATTTCCCCCATCTTAGGGAAAAAGTTAGAAAAAATACGCTTTCCTTACTGAAAGGCAATATTTTGCTTTTAGCACTACTTTATGTGCGGCATTTTTTAGCTCCTCTAATCTTAAATTCAGTACATGAATGGATGGATAATTTCCTCCCTGTCAGTTTTTTCATGCCTCTGAATTATTTACTACCCCCACAACTTGTAGCTGCGAGTCCACTTACTCCTCGTTGAGCCGTGGCCGTGTGAGAAGCTCCTGTTCCCCCAGGGCTGGGGAAGCATCCTCAGAGGGGTGCCCAAGCAGGACCCCCCCAGCATCCCCCAGAAACCCAGTCCTTAAGTAACACAGCCTGGATCCAGCTAATTTGTCTTCATCATTCATATCTCCCAAATCCTGAATCATTTTGGTTGCCCTCCACTGCACCTTTTCAATCTCGGCAATGTCCTGCCTGTAATATAGTGACCAGAATTGCACACAATATTTCAGATATACTCCCACTAATGTCTTATATAAAGTAGTGCCAGAATAACTTGCGCTGATTTATAATCCTTACAAATATATATATTTGTTTAGCTGCTGTTGTTGGGGTTTTCTTTATTGCTGCCAAACATTGAACATATGTCTGGTGGTCTGAAGGCCTGTTAAAGACAACGAATGAATCACATTTTCTACATGACAAAAGAAAACACCTTTATTTTTTATCATTGTTGAGCTTGAGTGGTGATATAAGATAAATTGAAACAACAAAAGGAAAAGAGAGTTTAGGAAAGTCAAGTAATAAGGTATTGGATTATAAATGAAGTCTTCCAGTGCCTGAAGTTAAAAAGTATCCACAGGCACTTCGCACTTCTTAAAAAACAAATAAATCGCCCAACAGGGTGGTGCTAATGTGGTCCTGCTCAGGGTTCAGAAGCCTCTCCCACTCCTTGGGTGTGGAGAATCTGACAGAACATAAATGGGAAATTTTCACCGGTTGTAGCTGTGGGGATATGCAGTGCCACATGTGTTGCTAATGCACACAGCAACCCAATTTGGGGTGTGCTCCCCTCCTGGTGGTGTCAGGAGTTATGAGTTCTGCATGGAAATGAATTTCCAGCAGTTGCTTTGGATCTGCTGGGAAAGATCCTGGCCTCGGTTTTGGAGACATGCCATTAATATTCTGAAACAATGCACTTTGATAATGTTATTTACAATGAAAGAGAATTGTGAGCAGGAGAAAGAAGAAAAACATTGCCAGAAGATCTTACTTTAAAATGTACTAAAACATCTCCCATTTCCAAACAAGCCAAACCAAGGATTATCATTTTGTGTAAGACCTGAAATGAAACTTGAAAAAGCCAAATGCAAGTGTGGTGAAATGACCCTGGGAGGATGCTGGGAATGGCAGGCCACAGAAGACCAACAAGAATTTTCTCTTAATTGATGCAGCAAGGTCTGAATTCTGCTTGATTCCAGTTTGAGAAGAAGTTTTTGATGGCTTCCACCTGATCCAGTCTCCACTCTGCAGTGCAGGCGACCTGCATTAATGGCCCCCTTTTCCCAAGACATCGCACTGCTGTTAATGTATTGTCCCAGGTTCTAGCCTGGCTGGTGGCCATTACTGCCAATAAATAATGGCTCTTGTTCCATCGACTCCTGTGAAGGTCTGGGGACATGAAATTCATGTGTGCTACCAATGTAGATCGAATGTAACCTTGACATTAATCAGACAGGTGGAATTTAAGGCTTCCCCCATTTTTCCAGCGCCGTTCTCCTAAGAAATCGTGGAGTCCTCCTGCAGTTTTCTGGCCAGCTAATGTCAAAAAAAACCCCACACCGTCCTTTTCCCCTTATTGCTTGTTTGTTTTTTATTTAAATTTTTAATCACATTTACTTTTTAACATGACCATTACAATGTTGACAAACACCTCCGCCTTCCCAGCGCTCTCCCGCATCCTAAACGGGCTCCTGTTTTCCAAGAGCAAACAACAAATGGAGCAGACCTTTGAAGAAACCCACCCCCGATTAATAGTTAATGATGGCTCGGGAGAAGGAACAAAGCCCGTGCGGTGTGAACACGGATTAGCCCTTTTATAACCGCGGCCAAGCAGTTTGTAGGAGCGCCGGTGCCCGGGAGCAGCCTGCTGTGCCCTCCTGCCGGGACCAAGGCTGGGCAGCGGGCTCCGGGGCCCCTGGGGGTCTGCGCCCCAGCTGCCCCCCTCTCCCAGAAAACAGCGAGCTGGTTGATGCAGGAGCATCCCCTGCCGACCAGCGCCTGGCAACCATCGCCTCTGCCAGGGCGCTACCGCTCCGTCCTCTCCTGGCGCTGGGCTTGTGGAGCTTGGCCAAGGCTGGTGCCCAGCACCAGGCTCCCGGCCCCATTTGGGTTCCACAGCCATTGGGCTGCTGGAGCCAAAACACCCAGACAGCATCAGGGCACACCTTCAGCAGGTGCTGGTGGGGCTCAAAGCCGAGGCAGTGAAATTCTTCTCATCCCCCGACCCTCATCCAAAGCCCTCCTTCCCCACGCAGAATATTTCAAGTTTAGGACTTCAAATATTTCTATTAATAAATTACTATGCATCATGTCAAATTAGCATTGCCATTACTAAAAGATTAATAGCGACAATGCGTTGTGGCACTCCATTGCTTCAGGGTAATTTTCTTTTGTTCATGCTTTGGCATAATATCGCAGAGCAGAGCGGCAGAACTACGGAGCATAAATTTAGGCGCAGCCCCTCAGCAGAAGAGGCAATCCTAATCACAGCAGAGGGCTGGCAATTAGCTCCCAACCTTCTGGGAGCATCCTGGGATGAGCGTGGCCCGACGTCCCTCACACCTCTCACACGACAAGACAGATCCCGACGTTTATATGTTTTTATTTACTAAGTGCTCGGGAGGAATAAACAAGGATAATTTGCATATGAAGCCTTTTTATTTGAGCCCTTGAGTAATTGGCGGGTTAGCGGTGGTGTGTGCACTTAAGTGTACATCACGCCGGCAGCAATCTTCCCTTCCATAAATCCTCCATCCTAACTGGAGTTTACAGGGGGAGAAATCACTCTGCTGCTCGGGTCCCTTTCCATGGCGCTTGTAAAAAGGAGCAACTTTCTTTTCCCCTCAGCCTCCCCGGGCAGGGCCAGGACAACAAAGCAATTAAACAAGGTGGCTCGGTGGCTGGGATTGGAAATAAAGGGTGGGAGGTGTTGTGTGGCACCGTTCCGTCTCGAGGATGCACACAAGGGTTTTGTACCTGCAGTTTGATGATGGGCAGGGAGAGGAAAAGCATCTAAATCTCATCTTGAGGCACTGCCTTTTTTTTTTATTTTTTACTCCTTTAACAAATGGCTTTCACGACTGGAATTATTGCATTATCATCTCTTTGGCTTCATGCTGGATGCATCCAGGAAAATATCTTCATGATGGCTCTGTTTCTTGCTTAAATATCAAGTATTGGTATTTTTAATGTTTTTGTAAACATTATATATTTTAATACTTGAGAAAATGTATCTCATAAATAAGCTTTATTATCTGTCAAAAAGGATGAAAATATAACTTTACATTTCTGTTTTAAAGTAATTTTAGTGCCTATTAGCTATAAAGTAACAGTTATATATAATTTAGAGTATGTAGTCACTCGAAACAACTTGACATTTTCACACAAACACAGAACCTTAATAATAGTCTTGGGATTTCATTGGAAGTATACACCACTACAGGATATTAAAATAACTTATGGTGCACTGTAATTCTTGTTTTGTATTTGTCCAAGTAGTTTTGAAGCATGCTATAAAGCAGAAAAATAAAAACCTAAGCTCCAAAGTCAGCTAAGCTGCATTCTTAAAGTTATAGCAGTCTTTTCATATTAAGTATGATTAAACCAGCTGACATTTCTCGTTGTCATCTCTCTCTTCTCCCTTCCTATTAATATGCTGTGCTTAAAATGTAAATGCTGTGCACATGGCATTTTTTATTTAAAGCCCTTGCAATTGTTTGCTTAAAATAATGATGCTGATTGTATGCATTCAGGGATGGGAATGAGAGCCTGAAAACAGTAATTTACTTGTTGATCTCAGGGTAAACTCCAGGTTTGTGCAGTGGAATACTTTCAGCACTGGAATGCTGAACTCAGTCAGCTCCAGAAGCCCAGTGATGCTTCTTCCTATTGTTCTGCATCCAAGCAAAGATCAAAACCATGAGGAAAACACTGGAGGCTCACCAGTCTGACCAGTTTCTTGTAATGAAGTGGAAATTAAAAAAAAAAAATTAACTTCCACAGATTTTACTTTTTTTAAAATAACCCGACAGAGTTAATTGTGATTAAAATTTGCCCAATTTTAAACTTGTTCTTTTAATTGTAATTGGAGTGGCCTGTGGGTAGGGATTAGGTGAGTGTACAGATGTGCACAAAAATTAATATGGACTTGGAGGAATGGCCTCATCGCCGTAAAAGGGCCGACCAAATGTTCACAGATGGAATTTGAGTGGACCCTTATTGAATAAGCTCATAGGGCCCACTTGGGTCATTTCTGCATCAATCTTTTTTGGTCTATTTGGAAAAGGCACAGTTCAGGCCTCTTCCACAATAATTATTCTCATGCCTGATCCATTAATTTTTTAATTTGCTTTAGGGTTGACTTGTGACAGAACCACCACTATTAACAGGAAAAAATTAAAATGCAGTTTGGAGAAGGTTGTGTGTGGCTACGTTGATTTTTTAACCTTCTTTACCACGATATGGTCAAACAAAATAATTACACATATCAGGATTTTATCCACATGGAATTAAAAAATCTTGCAAGTAATTAAAGGTCTTTCTCTGTCAAGAAACTTTCAAAACCTGGTGATAACTGAGGAGTTTGAAATCCAGAGAGAATTTGATGATACAAAGGAAATAACTTTAAAATATTACAGCTTTTTTCTTTCTTTCCCTTCTCTCCTGCCCCAATATTTACTTTCAAGGCCAGGTTGGATAGGGCTTGGAGCACCCAGGGATAGTGGAAGATGTCCCTGCCCATGCCAGAAGGTGGATCTGGATGAGCCTTTATGCCCCTTCCAACCCAAACTATTCCATGAGTCTATGATCTCTATTTTATTTAGATATTACTTTTAAACTGCTTGATTTATAAACATGCATATGAAAACCAAATCCAGAAGTTTTTTCTCTTTATACCTTTCTTCCCGGGAGTGCCACTGAATTTGTACACAGCAGAGGAGAGCAGGAATGAAATGGAATCATTAAACTGTGAAAAATGGAAATATTTGCAACAACAAAATAAAGCTGACAGAAGACTAATTTCAGCAAAACAGGTTTCAAGAATTTCTCAGGGTTTAGAAGCACCTGTTCCACAGAGTGAGGATGGATCATGGAATGGTTCAGGTTGGAAGGGACCTTAAGGACCACCCAGTGCCAGCCCTGCCATGGCAGGGACCCCTCCCACTGTCCCAGGTGCTCCCAGCCCCAGGGTCCAGCCTGGCCTTGGGCACTGCCAGGGATCCAGGGGCAGCCCCAGCTGCTCTGGGCAAACAGGGGAGTGGATGAATTCACTCAGGTTATGATTTTGAGGGGGTCAAAAGGACACATGTGGTCAAATCCCTCTCAAAAAGGTGGTGGAAAAGAGAAGAAATGGACAGCAGTTTCCTAAAGAAATGGCTAAAATCCTTTGTTTTGGTTTGGTTTGATTTGTTTTTCTTTGTTGTGGTTTGGTTTGTTTCGATTTGATTTGTTTTTCTTCCTTTTGGTTTATTTTGATTTGCTTTGTTTTGGTTTGTTATATTTTGTTATTATCTTCCAGAGATTTGGAAGTAGAAAAAGATTTAGTTAAGAAGAAGACATTTGATGTTGGCATTCCCAGCCAGCAGTTTTGTCCAGACTGGAAGATTCACTTAACCAGGGCAATTTGAGAACACCAGATAATTCTGGAAGAACAGAAAAAGGACTTTGTACAACATTCCAACAATGTCCCTCCCTGAAAATCAGAAATTGCCCATTTGCAGGTGAAAAAGAGATGGCTACTTCTCTTTCTTACTCCCTAGGATATTTCCTTTTCCAGCTAATGCTTTACTGCCAAGCAGGAGGAAGGAGAAGTATCTGTGTTAACAAGGGTTAGGTTGGATTTTTGAAGCTCCAGGTGTTTGGTGTAGCCCACTAAACTCTGTGGGGGCTGTAGGTCCCTGGTGTTTCTGGAAAAACAGCTCCTGGTTGGTTTTTATGGGGAAAGTGTGGTAATATTATCCATTAAAGTTGATTCTGGTGCCATTGTACAGAGGTGGTGTCATAAATAAAAATCTGGCTTCTGGAATTTGGATGCAGCTCCAAGCTGAATTTTCCTTTTGCTTTGCTTTGCTCCTTTTGTCTCCTTCATGCCTTTTTTATAGCTTCTAGTTGAGGTTTTATGGTATTGTTGGGCATTTTTACATGCTCAAATATGTGGAAATTTATAAATAAATAAAGCAATTCTGGAATTGAAAAGCACAATAATATGAATCACCTGGCTGTGGAAAAGGTATGTAATCAAAAACTTGGTTTGCCTCTCTCTGCCTGGGGTACAGTTTCAAAATGTTTAAAAAACATTCCTTTTTGTTTGTTTATTTATTTATTTATTTATTTATTTATTTATTTATTTATTTTTAACTGAGGCTCACCTAAGTAGCTGAGCAGGAGGGAGAAGCATTAGAATATTGATGAAATAAATAGGCAGAAGGAGCGGAGAATGAAAGGGCTGGGTGGCAGCAGGAGCGTGAGAGGAGAGCCCAGGTCTCCCTGGCTGGGGTTTGTAGCTCCTAAAGGCAGCAGGTAAATAAGGGAGCACATGGAACCAGGAGCAGCTCCCTGAGGGACTGCAGATGACATTGTAACAGATGACTCCAGATGACAATGTAAGAGGAGGAATGGGGAGAAATTATATTAACAAACTGTAGTCGATGGTTATAATAAGATTTGAACTGCTGAATAACCGAACCTGAAAGACCAACATATTTTTCAAGATGGTTTAGAAGGATCCCACGATTGAGTGTGTCAAAAGCTGCAGTTATGTCAAGAAGTATTACAAAGGATGGATTCCCAACATCAGCTACAATAAGTGTATTATTACAAATCCTGATCAGCAGAGATGGGGAAAAAAAACCCAAAAACAAAACTGCAGTGAAACTTTTGTAATAAATTACATCCTCAAAAGATGGGCTTTATGGCTCTTCTTCTCTCCTAATAATGATAGAAAAAAAAGCAGATTTAAATCTGCTTTACTGATTACTGGAACAGACGGGAATTAAAAAAATCCATTTAATACAGTTACTTTTTTAGAGTTTCAGATAGTCATAGTGGATGATAATACCTTTATGATGTTTTCAATATGGGAACTTAACAGAAAAAGATTTTTTCTCAGATATTGGCTCCAAGGGCTGTGCTGTTGGATAAAGATTTTGTTTCCCAAATTGTAAGACTGAGAGTGAATCATATGAAACTATGGATTATTTTTTTTTGTTGTTGTGGGAAGAGGTTCTATAATAAGTCTATCAGTTTTCTGGCATAAATTTGTCAGGGGAATAAATGTGTCTAATACATATTTTTGATGATTGATAATGGTTTTCCAAGTCTGCTAAATAAGGAAGTAAGATGTTTTCTTTCTGTGTTTAAATGATGGGAAAAATAGACTGGGTGTTATAAAACAGCAAAAATATTATTAGTTCAGAGGGTTTGGAAGTTCTGAAAATTTTAGATACATTTAGTGGAATTTCTAGTTTTGTGCACAAGGACAATAATGTGCTGAATATCAGTAATAAATTTTTTTTATTCTTCTGACTCACACTTGCCATATGCAAATATTCAGTGGTTCAAACCTGAAGTCTTTTTAATTCTATTCCCAAACTCAAATAGAAAACCAAGTTCCAGAACATCATAAATCCAAGATTCAAGTCTTGGGGTTTTTTTAGCCAAGCTATTGGGGACTTGGAAATCCTGTTGTCCACATTATTGGTTTTGCTGTTTCTCCCTCACACCTTCCAATGGGGAGTGAGGGAAAAGTCCATTGAGGGTCTAAATGAGTGAATAAGGGTAGAAGTAAGGAATGGTTTTGTTTTGAAATCTTTTGGTGAGATAGAAGCAATTTAACACCAGGCTGATGGAATGACAAGTGAAAGGTGGGAATGTGATCACAGAATCACAAAAAATCATTGTGGTTGGGAAGGACCTCCAAGATCATCAAGCCCAACCTTCAACCAGCACCATCATGTTCACCATCACCACACCCAAAAAGTGCCAAAAACCTGCACCTAAAGAGGCAATGTGCATCTTTAAACACCGTCAGAATTCTTGCTTTATTTGAACTCAAATTTGCCATTTGTCTTGGTCCCCCTTTCACCTCTTTTGCCTGAAAATATCTTTCTGCTGAACTTGCAGTTTTGATAGCCTGCAGTATGTGAAGCAGCTAAATAAATAGAATTTGCAAGAGCACTGGCTGAAAAAAATCTATCTTAATTAGATGTTTATTGAAATCGAGCACAAACTGCATATGAAACATGATTTCAAAACAGAACCAAATATTTTTTATATTTATAGATACTCAGCAATATATATAGCTATTGCCAATATCATGCACAGCTTTTGGGGAACAAATGGGAAAAAGGAGATTGCTGCTGACCTTGGAGCTTTTCTAAAATAAGTGTCTCAGATGATTCTGAAAATCTATAGTAGAGTCATTTTGCAGCAGTGCAAAACTTTTTGTTCATTGAACTTTGTGTGCAAAGAATGATGGTGAACAGGAAGGGGGGAAATTTCCTGCACAGATCCAGGGTTGTGCTGTTTCCAGCCCTTTATTTTTGTCATTGGTGTCCTGTTCGATGAAGCAAGAATCTTCTTCTCACAATTCAATATTCAGTGTTGGATTCCAAGACTTGGCGTTCATATTTTTTTGCCATCTGTGTTCTGGCCTTTTGAAGAATCCTACAGAGAGGAGAAGCCTCTTTACATTTCTGTAAACTTTTCTAAAACGTAAACTTTTCTTTACATTTTAGAAAAGTCCATTTCTGATGTGGAGGAAGAGAAACTGAGTGAAAACAAAAAATTATTATCTGAAAAATGCCGTAAAGGAAAATGAGGACGTGAACCTTGAGAAATTTTATCTTCATGAATTTGACAGGTGGACAATTGGCTGATTGGTCCCACTCAGAGGGTCATGGTGTCAATGTCCAAGTGGAAACCCAGTGGTGTCCTCAGGGGCCAGGACTGGCCCAAGTGCTGTTTGACAGCTCTGTTGGTGCCAGGGGCAGTGGGATTGATGCGCCTTTGACCAGTTTGCCAATGGCACAGAGCTGTGTGGAGGGAAGGGATAGGGCATCCAGAGGGACCTGGACAGCCTGGACCTCATGGGGGTCAGTATGGCCAAGTTCCTACGGCTGGGTCAGGGTGACCCCAAGCCCAAACACAGGCTGGGAGGAGACTGGACAGAGAGCAGCCCTGAGGAGAAGGATTTTGGGGTGTTGGTGGATGAGAAATTCAACATGACCCAATATTATGCACTTGCAACCCAAAAAGCCAAGCATACCCTGGGCTGCAGCAGAATAGGTGTGACCAGCAGGTCAGCAGGGGTGATTCTTCTCCTCTTCTCTGTTCTCATGAGACCCCACCTGGATCACTGCATCCAGCTCTGGACCCCAACAGCAGAAAGGACCTGTGGGAGGACGTAGGAGGAGGCCATGAAGATGATCAGGGTGTGGAAGACAAGCTGAATAGTCCGGTCCCACTTTGCTCTTCCCCAGCTGGAGCACTCTCCCTCATCCCAAATCTACTGGGAAATGCTTAAATAAAGTTGTGGAAGTGCTCCTGGAGTCAAATGTCAGACAGAGCCAAGCAGAGATAGAATCCTGGGTGGGGAGACTCTCCAAATCCCTCTTGAGGGCTCCTTTCATGGGCTGTCTGGGTTTTTCAGCTTCCCTTCTCCTCTGCTCCATGCTCTTATGGCCAGGAAGACACCAGAGGGACAAAAAGCCTTTCATGAATGCAGATTTCAGGACAAGTTATTATTTTTTACATCCACGGAATAAAAAAAAAGTAATCAAAAATTGCTGGAACAGCTTGGCTTCCCCACAAATCTCCAACTACCCCTTGCACTCAATTATTCTTTGTGACCTTCTGGTGTCCCATGCCATGAACGGTACCTTGAGGTTATGAAATAGGTCTCGGAGTAGTCCTCAGCCACTCCTATACAGCTTTTGTGTTCTGAGCCTTCAGACGTTGTTGATCTGAATTTGAAATTTCTTTCCCGCATGAATGTCTTGATCAGATAGAGCTTTTGTTTTCAAGGCTGAGCTTTAATTTGTTTAATCTGGCATATTCTTAATTATACGAGCTGTAAATTTTATTGTATTGTAAAGGCCTGAAACACACACATAAAGCTGCAGTGCCAAGGTACGATTGATTAACGGGACCATCTTGCTCTTGGGTGTGACAACAATGTGCACTGGGGAACATGGGGGGGTCTGGGAAGAAAATTCCAGTGCTGGCCCACTGTCCTAGAGAATTTTGTGAACCTGCAGAGTTAATTTGCTAATCCATGCGGAGAAATTTGTGATTCCTGCCCATGGTTGGGTTAAATGGGGCTTCTCTTTTTCTTGCCAAGAAGGTCTAAGAAAGAAAAGTGGGACAGGGTGAGCTAAATTAGAAAAAAAAAAAAAAAAAAAAGGAAATGTCTGAAATGTCTTCCCAATGTCTTGCTGGGAGACAAACTTCATCCCCCGTGTCAGCTGTGATTACAGGGCTTCCCCTGCCAGGGACTGGGGCTGGGCCACGGTTCATCCGTCAGTTCCGACTCCACGGAAAACGGGCACAGCGGCGGCGCTGGCAGAGACGGGAACGCGCTGGAGCAGCGAGTGAGGACACACGATTATTTCATTATTCATGCGTGGGATCTCTGGAGACTCACGATGAAATTTCAGCTTCAGAAACACCAGGTTTTTTTTATTCCTGGTGAGCCAAAGAAATTGCTCTGCTGGCTTAGCCGGTGGAAGTAATCCAGCCAGGCTTGGTGTTGGACACAGTTAGGTCAGGAGAAGGCGGCCACATGAAAGGTTTTTCGTTTCAGAGCAGGGCATGGGGCCATGCTTTGCACCCCAAGAGATGTTGTGGTACCATTTCTGAAGCACTGAGGTGGAACTCTGGGCAGTTACCCTTGTTCTCTGCATTATCCACATAGCCTGTTCTTCCCTTTATCCATAGAATCATGGGATCATTTAGGTTGGAAAACATCTCTAAGATACTGAGTCCAACAATTCACCTCATACTGCCAGCTCCACCACTAAACCATGTCCCCAAGAGCCACATCTACATATATTTTAATTCCCTTCAGGAATGGTCACTCCATCACTGCTGTGGGTAGCCTGTGCCAGGGCTGGACAATGCTTTCCAGGAAGAAATTTTTCGAATCTCCAACCTAAACCTCCCCTGGTGCAACTTGAGGCAGTTTCCTCTCATCCCTGGGAGAGGATCCCTATCCCCCCCCAGCTGCTTCCTCCTGTCAGGGTTTGTGCAGAGCCATAAGATCCCCCCTGAGCCTCCTTTTCTCCATGCTGAGCCCTTTTTCAGCTCCCTCAGCCACTCCTGGGGCTCCAGACCCTTCCCAGTTCCAGTCCCTTCCCTGGACACGCTCCAGCAACTCATTCCAGGCAGTGGCAGGAATCACTAGTGCCTGGAGTTTCCAAAGGGCTTGATCATTGTTAGAAGTCCCTGGGGGGATGCAGAGGAGGGGGAATATCTGTGTAGTTTCCATTTCCCCATCTCTTCCTATATCTCTGTTTTAGGGGGCTGCTGAAAGCAGAGCCAAGTCCCTCTTGCCCTGTGTGCAGCTCTGGTCACACGCTGCCTTTCATCAGCAGCCCTGGGTAGCAGGCCCAGATAGTCAGCAGTCATCTGTTACCCCCAGATAAATCTGGGACAGTTTGTTAAGTGACTGATGCCTTTTGCTAAGTCTTCTAAGTGTGATTAATGTGCAGAAATGTCTGGTTGGGCGATAGGTAAATAGGGAAAACAGAGGCACTGTGCCCCAGCCTGTTTGTGCCTGTCCATCCATGTGCTTTGATCAGGGGGAAAAGTTATAGGAGCTGCTGATAGCCCAAACCACTGCCTAAGAGAAACCAGGCACACTCAGGGGATATCAAAGTCCCAAATCTGAGAGTTTGTGCAAAAACACAGAACTCCCCTCTTAGAGAAAGTAAAACTCCAGACTTAGAGGCTGAAGAGGCTGAAAAGTGTGACTCATTCTGTCACAAAGCAGTCCAAAGCAGGTACCTTCATATCTCCTGCAATGGCACAATTTGGGGAATTTAATCCACTTTTTAATGACTTTTTAATGGGGAGAGATGGGAATTCTATAGTAGCTGTGAGCAAAAAAAGTAAGTAAAATATGTGAAGTTTTTTAGCTGTAAAGGCTAACTTTTTGTATTATATATGGAGGTATTCAACATATCCTGCTGATTTTAATGGTGTGGTGCTGGGGGTAGGAGACCACATTGGCGTAGAAGTCCCCATCTGGCCACTTGACCATTTTTTTGGGAATAGAATTGCATGAATGGAAGTAATTGCTCTGCACTCAGCCCAGAGTTCAACACACACATAGTGATTCTAGGACAACTGATATCTCAATACTCACACTGCCTTAGCATTTTTGAGTACTTTGCTCTTTAAGTGTGTGTGGGCAGGTTCAGGTTACCTGTCTCTGAAGGCTCCCCCTGCTCCTCTGGGCTAATTTAGCTCACCAACGTCAAATTAATTACTCTCCAGCCTGCTATTTATTTTCATGTGCACAACAGAGAAGTATCTCATAGATGGGCAGATCTACAACTTGCCAGCTGACACGATTGCTGGCCTGACAGGGTAGGGGCTCAGCTCCTGGGTGTCCTGGAGTCCTGTGTGTGCCCAACTCACTTCACAGCCAGCAGCTCTCCAAGGACTTGCTGCTTCCAGGAGCTGCTGACCACAGAGCTGAGCCCATCCCACACCAAAAGCAGTGGCAAGGTCCTGTGGATGCTTTCCTGAAATGCATCTTGCTGCTGTCTAAAGGGTTCAAGCCGCTTGTGGTCTCATCCTGCACGTTTGAACTGCCGGGGGAGGCATCTGTGACGGCAAAAAATGGGTCACACAGGTGCTGGGGGACGTGCCAGACAGAAACTCCAGCTCAGCAATTCCCCCAAATAATCTGGGGATGTAAAATTGTTTGGGCCAGTTATGGCTTTCCCGATAACCCTTCAATTTTACCTCCTATGTAAAGGGCAATACTCTGCTGGCTGCTGCTGGAGGTTTGTTCTGAAACCAGCCATCATTTTTGTACTTTCATGCATATCTTTAGAAAATGAGGAAAATATTTCACTGCAAACCAGAAAGAAAAAAAGAACCAAACAAACAAACAACCAGTGAACTTGTGTACAGTGAGATAAAAATCAGTGTTTCATTACTTATTTATTTATTCATTTATTTAAGAATCTTTAACCAGAAAAATTCATTAAGATGCAATATCTCATTTACAATGATGGCCTAGGGATGGGAGATGGATTAAAAAATGTAAATACTATTGGGCCTAATCTGCGTACCATTAACACAAATATGAAATTAATGTAAAAGTTTCTGACAGCGCAAACTTGGCTTTAACTCTTTAAACATATGTTTAAAATAGTGCAGAATGGTGGTAAGATTTGGCAGATGAGAGAATCAGTAAACAAGTATGTCTCAAAAGAGACAAAATGTCAGCAAAATAATTGCCTAGCAGTATTTCATATCAATTAATTCATTTGTATTTAATTAAAAGGAGTCATAACAATTGGCTGCTGTATAAAAGCCCCTTAGCTCTGGAGTCTTCTATGCCTTTCCTTAGTTTTCTAGGGGCTGGATATTGTTAGCCTTTTTGAATAATTCAACCCAGATCTATTTCCTAAACAGAAAATCTATCTTGGAGTTATTCCCTTTTCTGCAGGGAAGTAGCAATAAACAGTAGCTTTGTGTGCCTTATAAATGACAATGAGGGAGACAAGGGCTGGGATTTCCAAAAGCACTTGAAACCAAAAATGTTAGGGGTTCCTAAATCAGGGAGGTGCTTCTAAAGATGGATTTAATCCAAGATGACTCCAGTGAATCCATGTGGAGGGTGAGCAGTGCTGGCCTGGCCACTGCTATAAAGTCCTGGCAGAAGAGCAGCCAGGACATCCAAGCTCCTCTAACCTTTCCTCTGTGGTAGTGAGGGTCATTTAATGCTGGATAATGCAAATGGCAGCTTTGGATTTATCCAGTTTTTACTGTCTGGAGTTAGAATAAGCTCCTGGTTTAAAGCAAATGATGTTGAGTCCGGAGGCCAAATTACTTTGTTCAGAGTATTATCTGTGATAATTTTTATTGTTTATTGTTTTGTTGTTTATTTCCTAATTGACTCAGAAAATCTGATAACCTGCAGTGCCTTTTGTACTCCTCAGTGTAAATTAACAAATTTTGTTAATAAACAATGAATAAATGACATACTAAATTCCATCAGGTGTGCCACAAGATTTCTGGTATTTCCAAACACCTGGAGGCATTCAGCACTGTGGTGTAGGATGGCTGACCTGTGGAAAAAGTGTGACTTTGAGAGTAAAACATGAAGTATATGGAGCTATTCCTAGGTAGATGTTACCAACTGTGCAAATACACATTTTGGGAGGGTCCCAGCCTTAGAATTTTTACTGGGAAATCATTAAGACCAAAATTAAAATAGTCATCATTTGAATGCAAATACCAAGGGGGCAGAAACGTTAGTGCAGCAAAATGTTATTGTGGGTCAGGCCTTCTGAAGTGTAGGCTAACCTTCCATCACAAATGTTAAAAATAGGATATTTTGAGGGGCAATTTGCCACAATTTCTGCTGTTAATTACAGACGTCCCAATGCTTTGTTTGCTGCTTTCCATATGTCCATTGGCTCCTCCCTGCCTTTGGCATCACCCACAGATAAGGTTTGCCAAGGGAGTGGCCTTGGAGGCATCTGAACATCCCCCAGAGGAGGGTGAGAGGGGCAGGAGCCTGTCCCTGGGGTATCCAGCTCCATGGGATGCCTGTGCTGGAGGTACCCCCCCTTTGGAAGGAATTTCCTGTGTGGATTTACGATTGCCATGTGTTCTCCCCAGCTTGGCCTCCCCAAAGAGGGAAGCTCTCTCTTGTCCTGCCTGGTGGTGGGGAAGGGTTAAGCCCTGTCAGCCCCTCCTCTGCCTGCTGAAGTGCCTTGTTTGCAAAGGATTGATAGAGCACCCTTGAGAGAAAGATTCGCATTTTCACTGTTCCGTGTCAGGGAATGAGGTTGTGTGATTTTTGTGTCATTTTGCACTGCCATATTTCTTCCATTAGGAATTCTAATATTTCACAACCTCTGTCAAGGAAACTGCTACTCCTAATGCAGACGGCCAATGCATTCCAGATGGCCTCGTAATCCAGTTCAGGTTTTTCACATACATTATTTCGGTTCCAGCGCGGGCCCAGGCTCAGCTTTGCCAAAGCTGGTTTCATGATTCATTTGCAACTGCAACAAGTTAATCCCAGAGCGAAGAGCTGTGTCCACTTCAGGTGAATTCTTCTTGCCTGCTGGCTCCAGACTTTGGCTGGTAAGAGTTCCTTCCAAAAGAGCAATTTATACTCAGCATCCTCGTGCCAAATTCTTCCTCTCCATATCCATGGCCCATGGATCAAGGAGATGTTTCTAAAACAAGAGTTCCTTAATTTATGAACTGTATTAGCTCGCCAGTGAAATGGGTCCAGATCAATGAACGCATTTTAAAGCATCGAGGAAAATATTTAAAAGGGGAAAGCCCAATTGAGCTATGCACACAGAATATGAAAATTTAAAATAATTCCATGGGTTGAATCGTGATTAGTGCTCAGCTTCATTAATTCTCAGCCCAACAGCATAAACAGTAACAAACAAGCAAAGAGTGACTTTATGCAGGTTCATTGGGGTCAGCCTTGTTCTCCGTTTGTTTCCTTCTATATTTGTTTTGGTTTTCTTTTTATAGATCCTTTGCACTGCCTTGCTTTACGCCGTTGTTTGTTTGGGAATTTCCATAAGGCTGTGCTGAATATTAAACACAATTCTCTATTTACATTTTGATAGTGAAATGTTTTCCTAAACATCGCACTGGTTCCGCCCATCTGTTGTCCCCTTGTCACAGCCCTGGAGAAGCCCAGATCGAGGCAGAGCTGTCTCCATCTCCATCCCTTTTGGTCTCTTTTTGTCTCTGGCACGTTTGGCTCCATCACACTGGCTGAACTGAAATGACATTTCCTGAGCACTGGCCTCTTCGACACTTACGTGGACTCAGCATCTTAATTACTGTTAGTGTGAATCATCTAAAGCTGGTGCATAATTTCTTGAGACATTTATAGGAGATCTACAGTAGACATTTACTCGAAATAATGAAAATAAAGAAATCCATAAATCCCATGAAACTTTCTCCTACTTCATTTTAAGTTGTTTATACAAGGAACTTCATGTTGTAATAACACTTTTTGGCCTTTGTTTGATTGGAAATTTCTATTAAACTGTTATGAGAAAATAACTTTATGCTTGGGGTTTTATGTTTCAATTTGATTAACAACAGGCTTTTACAAGGACTTGAGCACTGCTGCCTACACCGAACGCATCCAGCGTTATTGCACTGCCTGCTTGGCTGTATGGAGTGGACTTTATCAAGAAAATTATATTTCCTGCCTGTGACATTTTGGAAATGTATTGTATGTCATATCCCTGTCTTAAGCGCTGTTAGTGCGAATCATCTGACTCTGGTTTATAATCTTTGGACTGTATTTATAGCAGACCGTTGCTCTGTAGTGTTCTAAATTTCCTGCTTATGATGCAATGGCAAAAGTCATTAAACATTAGCAGTAATAGTATTTTCACTGTAATAAAGTGTTAATTACTTCCACATGTTAATCGAGTTGGGGGGGTAGAGAGATTTTTGCTATTGTTACTGCGCCTAAAATAATTTCCATGTGATAATTTTCCAGGATATCAAAAACTGAATAATTATGCACTAATTAAGAAAGTAGAGCCTGCTCTGGAGTTAAGACTGCATTAATTTTAATGTTTTTACAGTCCTTTAATTGGGGAGAGGGCTGTAAATTGCGAGCTGACGCAGTCCTGCCGTACGCGGGCCTGCCTTCGCAATCTGCCTCCTCTCCACCGCAACCCAAGGTCAACACAAGTTTGCAAAATCCCTCTGCTCTTCGTACGAAATGTATTGGTGCTGAAGCGTGCATCTATCACTCTGACAAGCATTTAACTCTCCAAGAGCACATGCTCTCACTTCTTAAATTATTAATTGCATTAAATACATTTTCATATCGCGGGCTGTTTGCTACAAACTGTTCCCAAGCACGGAGAGGTGCCCCCCCTGCCCAAGATGAGACACTTGGCTGTTGTTCCAGCTGGGGAGGGCTTGGTTTTGGGAGCTGCAATTCCAAAAATCGCTGAAAAAGTCACCCTTGCAAAGTCTTTTATTTTTTTAATGTTGATCAGTTGGCTTTGCTTTTCCCTCTCTCTTTTGTTCCGCGCTAATGTCTGTAAGTCCATATTGTTTGGGTTTGTTTATACCTTTGCACTTATCAGCTCGTGCAGTTTTCCAGGGTATTCTCCCTGTCACACCATTATCACAGGCAATGGCATCATCATCCGCTTCATTATCATCTCTGGGTCATTCCAGCCCAGAATGGCTTCGTGTTACAACTAAAAGGAGGAATCTGGCAAATGGATCATATTATCTCCCTCTCTCACTCCGGCATTTGAATGCATTATACGCCACGCACTCTTTATATTAACAGGCATCATGACCTTTGCCTGTAACATGTTTATTTTAGCAGGACTTGCCGGTGCTGCTGGAGTTCTGCTCCTGCCAGCTCCTGGTGCTATTGTGAGCCCTGTGTTTATACCTTGCTCGTGCCAAGGCGGCTCCCAGATTGCAGAGGGAATGGTAAGGCCCAGGTGGGAGAGTGGAGCTGGGGAGGCAGCTCCTGTTCCCACCTGCCTGGGAAAGAAGGAACCCCTGGGGCACCATCCCTGGGATGCTCCCAGGCCTGTCCTGGGCACTGGTGGGACCCTCCTGCAGTCACTGTGCAAGCTCAGACCTGGGGGTGTCGAGGGCTTGTCGATGGCAGAACAGAAATGTTCCCTGAGTCAGTGTTTGCTGTTAACTCTTGAAATATCGTGGCTTTGTTCTAGTGAAGGCACTGAGGTTACTCCTTGGAGCTCCAGGATACTTCAGGTAATGGATGAGAAAGGGATCCACGTTGTTTTAAAGCAAAAACTGCTTTTATGAAGAAAAAAATCAGGGGAAAATCTTCTGGGGATGTGGGTGGCTCCCCAGATTAGGATGTGGTCAGAAACTGGGAAGCATTTTTACCCACTGCTAGGATGAACCTCCAGCAGACTTTGACATTTCCCTGTGACCCTGAGCTCACATTTGGTGGAGGTTTGAATTTCTGACCTTGCTCTTGTTTCCCCTTTTCTTTATTTCCATTTAGTACTTAAGGAAAGCACCTCAGGCATTAAGAGAAAAATTGGAATAATTTACTAGCACATGTCAATGTTTACTTGGTTTGCTTGCACTTTACTCACAGTTTAATTACAGCTGTACTTGAAAATACTTGTAAAGCAATAGGAAACTTCATTTCTTTAACATCTGAAAGTATGAGCACAGGTAGATCTGAGCAAGGCTGCGAATGGGATCCCATCTCCATCTGACCTTTCATTGAGTTCTCATTGGATAAACCCTCTCTAGAGCTCCTTTTAAAATTTCCCCAATTTTCTGCTTTTGTGCATTTCCTTTTAACAGGTATTTCAACGGCATTAGTGGTGCCAAGATCAAGGTGTGGCATCTCTTCAAAGGAGTGGGTGTAAATTCTTTGAGGATGGGCATAAATGGATCACCTTGAGCCTCCTCCATGTCATTCTAACAATAAATATCCAGGAGATGGTGGACACTTGCCAGTGCTGCAGGACAAAGTGAATTCCAGACACTTTCAGAGGCATTTCTAAGGTGTGTTTATGCATTTTGATGCATTTCTCTTCATCCTGCATCCTAATGAGGGCATACACCAGCCAGGATTTGCTTTGCAGGATGAGTGGGCTATCAGGACACAAGAGCAGTGGAAAACTTGTGGATGGAATTGCAGCCCCAAGTGCAGATTTTTTAGCTGCTTTTGAAGAATATTTCTAACATCATTTTAATGGCACATTCCTTCGAGGCAACATAAAGGACATTGTGCTGCAGTTGGTGTTTTTATCACGTCTGTTCAATAGCTCAGGTGGAAGAAATCATATTTTTCAATGCCCAGCATGCCTCAGTCCAGTTGGAAAACTCTGGAACATCTCTGCAGAGATCACTCTACCTGCTGTTAAAGAGGGAAAGACCATAGGAAAGTTAACAAAGACAAATTGTAGAAAGGCCAAGAGAAACATTTTTCACCCAACTTACTTTTTTTTGCCTCACTTTCTTCTGCTCCAGTTTCTCTATTACCATTGCATTAATTAGAAATTTAGGTAAATGACATAAGTGCCCTAATTTTTTATTTCTGCCAGGAGAACAATTAGGCCATCAGAAGTAACAAATGGTCTGGGCTCATGTTGCCTGTTGAAAATTTCAAGCTGCATTATTTCTGACATGAAAAAAAACCCCAACAAATAATAGTTGTTTTGGCCAATTTTTACCATAAGCAATGTCAGCTTTAGCAGAATCACTGTACCATTGGCTGCTTTTTTTTCCCCCTATTGTCATGGCTCATTAAAGTGTGCTGACTCTTGTGGATTCCCATTTCCTTTAGGTAAATAGTTATTTACATGAACTGCGACATTTTTCTTTGGTGACAATTTCTAATTGTTCAGGCAACCAAGGGTGATATATTAACCACTCTGAAGAAAGCTTCATCTATGAAATAAATTACTTGGAATTAACTATCCTTTCAAAAGAGGCAAAATTTCCAAATGGACAAATTAGACCCTTCTTAGCCACATATGGTAAGTGTTTTAAGCATTTCCCCACTGGTGGTTACTCTGGAGAACAATTCTTCATGATGGAGTGGAAGAGTTCTTAACTCATTTGGGGTCCCTCCGCATGCCAGCGGCGGCTCTGACGGAATCGTTCTGGGGCTGAGCTCCGGGAGGCTTTGGGAAATTTTTGCTCCCACATTTTTAACTCTTTTTTTTTTTTTTGCTCCCACATTTTTAACTCTTTTTTTTTTTTTGCTCCCACATTTTTAACTCTTGCTGTGTTACCTTGGAGGCCAGGGACAGGAAAGCCCTCATCCTGGTGGGTGCTTTAGTTCATCTTCCTCTTAAGTGAACATTTTATTTCCAGCTTCAGTCTTTCTAAATGGGGTGAGAGCAGCCCTGGGGAGAAGGGTTTGGGGGTGCTGGTGGATGAGAGGTTGGACCTGAAACCCTCCCATGAACTGGGAGGGATTCTGCCCCTCTATTACACCCTCATGGGATCTCACCTGGAGCACTGCAGCCAGCTCTGGGGTTCCCAGCACAGGAAGGACACGGATCTGCTGGAACAAGTCCAGAGGAGGCCACTGAGATGCTCTGAGGGATGGAGACCCTCTGGAGCCAGACTGGGACAGCTGGAACAGGAGGAGAGAAGGCTCCAGGGAGATCTTAGAGCCCCTGCCAGGGTCTAAAGGGGCTCCAGGAGAGCTGCAGAGGGGGACAAGGGATGGAGGGACAGGAGCCAGGGAAGGGCTCCCAGTGCCAGAGGGCAGGGCTGGATGGGAGATTGGGAATTGGGAATTGTTCCCTTGAGGGTGGGCAGCCCTGGCACAGGTGCCCAGAGCAGCTGGGGCTGCCCTGGATCCCTGGCAGTGCCCAAGGCCAGGCTGGACACTGGGGCTGGAGCAGCTGGGACAGTGGGAGGTGTCCCTGCCAGGAACAGGATGGGCTTTAAGGTCCCTCCATCCCAAACCATTGTGGGATTCTGTGAAACACATTTCAAGTACATCAGGACGCAGCAGTTTTCCCTCTAATCACAAGTTCCAGGAGGAACTTGGCTACAGGCCTCCAGTGTGGAATCCTTACCTGCAACTTCTGTTTACAGACCTGGTTCTGCTTTTATTTATGTAACTAAATTCAGAGAAATCCCATCTGAGGCATCAGGCATGAAACAGATCACCTGAGTGACTATTAGGTTTAATTCCAAAGATTGATACTTTTAAAAATATCCCTAGTCTTTTATGCAGAGTAGAATCATATAATCATTAAGGTCAGGAAAGTCTTCCAAGATCATCAAGTCCGATCTTCAACAGACATGGATGGGATGCCATCTCCTTCAGGTCATTAACTTAAAAAGCACTTAAATTTATTTTGAAATGCCCATCTATTGCTCTTTTGGACACCTAGACAGCTTTAAACATTTGTAGGCCCTTACAAACTCATGTCCTCTGGACTTCTGAGTGCCTAAGTCCCATTTCAGTGTTACTCCAGGCAAAGCCACTTAGACACTTTTGGAAATGTTACTGACATAACTCTTTCCCCAGTGTCTGAGTTGTGCCAAATATTGCAAGATAGAAACCTAAGAAAACATGTTTTTCTAATTTAAGTCATAACTTGACCACATTTCAATGTCCACATTTTGTATTTAGAAACCAAGAACTTCTTGCAAGGAAGCATCCAATCAGTTTAAATTATGCTTAGTTTGTTTTTATGGTTTCCCATGACTTTTTTGGGCCAGTGTAGTTTCCCGTTTCCCACACATTTGAAGCCAGTATGTCAATACTTTGGAATGTATTAGGCTGTTTAGCATAATTTGAGCACACTTTTGAAACGGTTTCTCCTGCAAAAGATCTGGATATTGTACATTCGTTCGACAAAAATAGCAAATTAAAAGAAGATTGTGTTTTCTGTTTGTATGGAAAAAAATTTAATTAGGAGTTATTTTGGTCCTAATATTTACTCTGCATCAGTAATTAAAATAGAGAGATCAGTAAAATAGGTGTAGCTCTAAACACATGTTCTTGCTTTGTTTAATTATGTTGATTAGGTTTAAACCCCAATTTGGCATCACCTCCCTTGTCTTAATATGTTGTTGATGAAACCATGTGGAGACCTGACCTTAATATAATCGTGACAAACCTCATTTGATTACCTTTAGCTAATTAAAACATACGTTATATGTACTATAATATTATTGTTATTCATCTTGCACCTCTCTCCCTCTACATCGTTATGCTGAAAGTAAATCTTATTGTGAGATTTCTGTCTCTGAAGGACCTCATGCCTTTGGCATAATTGGGAGAGGTGTTTATTTCATGGGCCAGTTATAATAACAGTAATTATCATATAAAAACTCTGTGAATTTTTAAACTGAGCTTAGTGCTAAGTTTACTGTGGCTCTGCGTTGGAGCAGCCTGGGGTGAGCACTGGGCAGCCGTGGGACTTCCCATGCCCCACTTCCCACCCTTCTTTCCCATTCCTTCTTCCATTTTGGGACTTCTTTCCCCAGTCCTGGCTGCACAGCTTTCAGCCCCATTTTCTGGCTGTCCTGTCCAACGTTAACACCCAGGATTTGGAAGCCCTCTATTTAAGGTGCTGGATCCTTTCCCAGAATGGTTTCTCTGGGGGAGAGCTGGAATCTCTTTTTGGTGGGTGTTTATGCATCACAAAGCTAATTATGACTTAGGAGTGCCTTTGGGGCTTTCCCTGCCCTCCACCACCACAGGTGTTCTCTTTCCTAACAAAGTCATTCTGTGCAAGTGAAGTGTCATAGAAGGGCAACTAATGGTCACACTGAGCAAATTTAATTATATCTGGGGCTCTGAGCAACCTGGTCTAGTGGAAAGTGTCCCTGATCATGGCAGGGGTTGGAACTGGGTGGTCTTTAAGGTCTTTTACAGCCCAAACCAGCCTGGGATTCTATTTAACTGAAATATTTTTATGGAATCTGTTGCCAGGGTCACCATCATAGCCTTTAATGTCTCACTTTGGTCTTCAGTGCCAACATCCCCAGTTTGTACCTGCAAGAAAGTACAACACAAATAAAGCAAGAAAAAAAATTCTAAGATCTTGCAGTGGAATTTCATGAATATTTCAGAAGGTGTGAAATATAATGCTCTCCATGGGCATGTAAATAATAAAGAAATTTGAACCTTAGCCACGACTGTCCCAGGCTGGTGCCTGTCCCATTCGAACATTCTTCTGAGATGGTTTGAAGAAATCAGAGGTGCTGCAAATATAGAATTGATGCTGAAAATTGCCTTCCAAAATGTATCCAGAATTATTTTGGCTTTCAGCACAAGTGTGACGGAGGAACTGAGTTGTTTTATAAGCTGGGCTCATCTGGGAATGACTTGGGTTCTTCCTTGATTT
The DNA here is from genome assembly GCF_012460135.2 of Molothrus ater. Taxonomy (NCBI): domain Eukaryota; kingdom Metazoa; phylum Chordata; class Aves; order Passeriformes; family Icteridae; genus Molothrus; species Molothrus ater. The sequence goes on along the minus strand of NC_050485.2, from coordinate 34,464,187 downwards.
TGCTTCAAAGCGTGTTCCCTCATCTTCCAAACATTGCCTATGAGAGGCTTTCTTAAAAAAAAAAAAAAAAAAAAAGAAAAAAGCTGACCTAAATAATAATAGAAATAACAATAAAAAAAACTAGAAGTTATGGCCATTTCACCTGTCCTGAGTTCCATAAAGGCAGGACAAGGAGGGTGGCAGGCAATCCAGGAATGTCCATGCCTGGAGCAGCCATCCCAGTGCCAGCTGCCAGCAAGGCACAGGGGCAGGGCACACAGCAAGGCTTCCAAACCAGTTTGTGCCCATCCACAGGGCAAAAGGAACAGAGTTCCTCCTGTCTGGAATGAGGACTGGGGTTACCAAAGTGACAGAGCAGGGTCAGAGGATGGTGGCCCCACCACCTCCGTTCCCTCCCTTGGATGCAGACTGCAGCTCCTCACCCTCACAAAAGTGGGGACAGGGCTGAGTGACTCCCCATCTCCTGGAAAATCTCTTGGCTCTTGCCACTGTTCCTTTATTTCTGAATCCACTGGAAAAATACCAATATTTCACCACTAGTGGGTTGAGGAGGTTAAACTTTAATGTTTCCCTCTTCCCACCAATGCACCTCACGGAAAAAAAAAATAAATAATGGTTTCAAAAATGTACAAAATCCAATTTAAAATGACATTGGGGTTTTATTTAAAGTCATGGAAGCTGGTTAATTCCAAAATGCTCTCATTAACTCACATCATTTAACAAGTTTCTATTCATTTAGCTCTCTCTCTCCAGAGCCTCTCAGCTGCTCTACCTCAACACATTGACAGCCTTCTGTGCTCCTGCTTCCCAGGGGGACCTAAGGTGACTTTAAAATACCTTTTCCTTTTCCTGGAGTCAGGGGTGCACAAAGGAGCTGCCTCTGGAAGCCTGTCTGGATCAGGGCAGGTTCCCCAGGCTGCCCATGGATGTCCTCCCAAATTCTGCGTCCTTCCAGCCCCACTCCCAGATATTCCTACCGTGTCCTCAGCTCCTGCCTGGCAGGGAACTCCCAGGGCTGGGCTATAATTACAGAGCCATCAGGGCCCTGCAATAAGCACAGAAGGGTTGGAGCGTGTGTGAGGATGTCACCCCACTTGCCCATGATGGGCTTGGAGCCTCCTCCTCTGTGGCTGCTCTGCTGTCCTTTGTTCTTCAGTCTCTGCTCTCACAGGCTGATTGTCTTCCCAGTTTAGGGATATTTAGGGTTTTTGGGGTTTGTGTTCTTTTTTCCTTCACCAATAGCATCAGCTTGTTCCAAGGTCCCTCCAAAATGACTCCCTAAAACTCATTTTATGTTCTTTTGCTTTTCTTTTTTTCAAGGCAGAAAAGGGAAATAAAAAAAGGGAAATAAAGAATCCCTTTCTCTCTCCTTTTCTTTTTTTTCTTTTCTTTTCTTTTCTTTTCTTTTCTTTTCTTTTCTTTTCTTTTCTTTTCTTTTCTTTTCTTTTCTTTTCTTTTCTTTTCTTTTCTTTTCTTTTCTTTTCTTTTCTTTTCTTTTCTTTTCTTTTCTTTTTTCTTTTCTTTTCTTTTCTTTTCTTTTCTTTTCTTTTCTTTTCTTTTCTTTTCTTTTCTTTTCTTTTCTTTTCTTTTCTTTTCTTTTCTTTTCTTTTCTTTTCTTTTCTTTTCTTTTCTTTTCTTTTCTTTTCTTTTCTTTTCTTTTCTTTCTTTTCTTTCCTTTCCTTTCCTTTCCTTTTTTTTTTCATCTTCTCTTCTCTTCTCTTCCCTTCTTTTCTCTTCTCTTCTCTTCTCTTCTCTTCTCTTCTCTTCTCTTCTCTTCTCTTCTCTTCTCTTCTCTTCTCTTCTCTTCTCTTCTCTTCTCTTCTCTTCTCTTCTCTTCTCTTCTCTTCTCTTTCTCCTTTTCTTTTCTTGTTAATGCTGTGGATGATGCCCAGCTGTGGCTGCTCCATCCCTGGCAGTTTCCGAGGCCAGGTTGGACAAGGCCTTGAGCAACCTGGGACAGTGGAAGATGTCCCTGCCCGTGGCACTAGGTGGGTTTTATGGTCCCGTCCACCCCAAACCATTGTGGGATTTCATGATTCTCTGATCCCATAGCTGACCCTGGCTCCAGGTGCTCCCCAATTGTCTGGAAGAGCATCCCCCTCTGGCCAGCCCCCAGGGCCTCACCTGGCATCGGCTTTGCTTCCCGGAAAATTTCTCAATTTGGAGGTGAAAGACAGGAGAAAATGCATTTTTTTTGTGAAAAAGCACCAAGAAAAATATCCCAACAGCAGCAGGGCAAGGCTGGTGCCTGCCCTGGAGGCTGCAGTGTCCCACAGCTGGGACTTGGAGCTGCTCCTCCTGATTCATGGGTGCCTCTTTCTCTGCTTTTCATGTGGGCTTGTTTGCCTGTGTCCAAAAAGGTGAACCCAGCCCAGGAATTCCAGGTGATCCTGAGCAGCCACCACCACCCCAATTCCTGCCACCACCACCCCAATTCCTGCCACCACCATGTCCACCTTCCCTCCAGCCCTGACCTGGAGGTGACATGCTCAACATTCTTTACCAGCTGACATTTAGCTCTCCTTCAAACTAATTAAAAGCCTTTTGAGTTTTTTTTAAATTTATTTTGCCAGTAATTTGATGTTTTACGTGAATTTAACATTGAGCACTTAGGTTGGGTGAGAGTATTTATTCCTGAGCATTTATTTAATCAGTAATTGCATTTTACAGAAAAAAAAAATCCCAGACTTATTCTGTAGAAAAATAATTAAAAACATCAGTTTACACGTGATCAGGTGGGGATTAAAAACTATATTTAATCATGAAATGGATTTTTATTATTTTTATTCTTGTGTTATGGCCAGTGTACAGTGGTTTTATCTCCTCTTTGTACTTGCAATAACATATTATTTGACCATGAATCACTTTAATGGATTGAAACATAAGCATGTGAATTGAAAAATAGATACATTAGTCAAATCAATAAATAAATATGAAAATATATTTCTACTATGAAAAACCATCTTGGCTACTGTGTCCTCCAACTTGGACAGAGAAAGCTGAAATATATAGCTGTAAAATATGGCTTGCCGTGTCAACTAGCCAGTGCCTGCAGCCTAAAAGGAATTTTGAGCACTGGGTAAGTAGTATTTCATCAACAAAATCATAAAATAAAGACATTAAAATGAAGGAATGATTGAGTGCTGCAGGACGTTTGTAAAATCACCCTTCAGTCTGGGGCTGGAGTAGTTTAGTATTAGACATTGCATACTTTTCATATAAATTTGCTTACAAATAGCATGTCTTAACAAGCAATATTGCCAGACTGCCCCTGTAGCAAATATTTTTTCACTCTGTTGCTAAACAAACTCTCCTCGTGTGTTCTGTGGCGTGGCTGCAGTCGGCATAAATAATACATCCTTAATATTAGGGAAAAAATACAGTATAAACCCGCACACAGAGTATTAAACCCTGTAATGAACTAAGATTTTGAGCTACTAAAAACCTTTTTTCACATATTTTCCAATAGTAAAGTCCACCCTTGTTGCTTTTTTTGGTTCTGCTCTGGGGCAAATCCAAGGTTTCATTTATTGCAAGGAATTTTTCTTGGGTTTGCACCATTTTGATAGCACAATACGGCCTTTTGCATTTCCATTTGTGTGACCTCCATTCCAAGGGGGCTGCGTGTCCACATCCAACTCGGGAAGCTGATAAACAACATTTATGGCTATGGATCAGTGTGAGCAGTTCAATAAAAGGGGGATGTTAATTGCTCATCTTACATGGGCTAGAAATAAGCAGAGCTTGGTGCCTTTTTTAGCTGACGTGGAGTTCAGCAAAGAGAAGCTTTCCCTTTCCTTTCAAGTTGCTAATTAGCTATATGAGAGAATGACAAAAATACAGACTTTTCCAAAGTTTATTTGCATTTTTCTACCTTGACATATTATGCAAATATCAAGTTGTCATTTGCATATGACAAGAATATCTGATCTTATTTTGCTTCAAGTCCCTTCAAATGCTGATATAAAGTTGAAACGTGAATCAATGTATGTTTTATGTGGTTTAGGGGCTGCATTGTCACTTTTTGACTGATACATTTTGCATGTGAACTCGACTTTGTAGGCAGCCATTGCAGATATCCTTGCTGGAATGGCTTTGATATGGAATTGGAGTGATGAATACCCTTAGCACCATCAGGAAGCTGAACTTGAGTTTTAACAACAAACCAAGCAGTGATTGTGAGCTAAAGAGCAACAGTTTTTTGTCGGGCTGTCCATAACAGTGCAAAATATTCGTCAAAACAGCAGTGAGAATGCATCAGAGTAAGGAAAAACACTGTTAAAATTAACTCTTTATGTTTCTGGGTCAAGACAGGACCTGTCTGCAATTAATTTGCCCTGATGATGTTACATCTTGAGACCTTCAGGGGTTCTTTGTGGCGCAGCAAGTCCCTGGGGAAGGGCTGGGCATCCATCTCTGCGAGGCAGGAAGGGCTGGGAGAACCTGCCAGGCTCGGGCCCCAAACACAAATGTCTCCTGAATCTCTGCAAACAATCCCACTTGAAATTATTGTGCAGCTTTATTGTATTTTCAGCAATGTGCTTTGCTGGCAATAGAGAGACAACTTCAGAGGTAATACCCTGGAATCTCTTCCTGTTATAGATGGCTGTAGCTCATATATATAATGTGATTATTTCTTTCATTAAAGGAACTAAGTAATGTTATTAGATTTGGCTTTTTTTAGTGCATCAAATGGTTTATTTTACCGAGGCTGGAATTATTCTTTTCCAGAAATCCAGAGGTCATTTATTACACAAAGCACCTTGCGTTTACAGAAAAGAGACACAGCAGCTTTAGCTGTATTTCTTGTGTCTGCTTCCTCATTGCCTGAGTGTGAAAACTTTATTGCTCATTATCTACTGGGCTGTGATGAAGTGACAGATGATTTATTGGGAGCCAAAAACTGTGTTTCAATGGTGAACATTTTTATCCTTTTGTATTGCAGCCTGCCAACCCCTCTAACTGCTGAGGCAACAAATAAAGAAAACTCACTGCTGGAGGGCCCTGTGACTATCACTCATAAATGTCCACATTTCAGATCCCACTCTGGTTCTAATTTGATTCAATTCCCTTTTGTTGCTTAAAAATTCAATTTGTTTAATTGAGCTGTTTGACAGTAAAATCTGAATTCCATGCATTTTAACCATTCATATTAAATTTCCCTCCACATAGTACTTTTAGTAATGTGCTTTAAAAGAGGTCACTTTAATTTAAATTTGGTGACCTTACAAGCTTATAAAAAGATCTATATGCTATCCTTCTCAAACTGAAATTAAATTGAATAAATGTAAGATAATGCTACAGTAGATATTTCTGGCTGAGGTTTTGGGGTCCTGCAGAAATGAAACCTGCTCTAGGAAGCCTCTGTGCCATTCCCAGCCTGTTTTCCACAAAAAAACAACAATGATGGTGCAAGGAACATCCCATGGCAGGTCAAATCAACCATTAAAATTCATCTACAGCTTAATGCTGGAGCTGGGGTAGTTATATTGTCTTGTGTCTTTGTTTGAGAAGTTCTCTGCCCCTGGCTTGGGTTATTTCTATTTATTTTTAGATAGGCTTGCAGAGTTTTTGACATTTCCATGGCAGAATATCTTTCCTTTAGGATTAATAAGAAATATTGGAACCGGTGCAAGACTTTTAAGATTTAGTAAACTTTAATCTGTAAAATTTAATAGCAATCTCCAAGTCATTATGAGTATATAGGATGCAGTCTGGCTTTACAAACACTTTTAAGCAATGAGTTATGTTCCAAGAATGGCTTTGCTGTGTATCATTACGTCCAGGTAAATGCCAGGATGATGACATAATTGGTAGTTGGGAGTAAAATACAACCTCTGTAAAATGTTACTAAGGTAAACGTAGCGGGGTTGTAATTCATTATACATAAACATGACTAGGAGTTATTTATCATTTTATGAAACACAGAATAACCTGGGCTCGCCGTGTTCTTCATCACTTTATGGGAATTGTTACGGGCTCGTCGCCGCTCGCTCCTTTATTTCCCTTTAATGATTCACCAACGTGAATTCACCCAAACCCACGTGAGGTTCCTTCCAGCGCCCTCCCTGACGCTCCTCCTGATACACCAAGTCCTAAAAACTGGCCTCATTAGGAATGATCTCCTGCCACTTCCAGACACTGACAAATTTACGGCTCTGGATTAAAGGTCATATGGGCATTTCAGCCATTAAACCAACCCCATTCCACAATACCTGCGACCGTCAGGAAATACATTTTTGCACACAGATGCCCGCTGCTCCGTTATTTTCTGCTAAAGACATACAGTAATAGTTTGAAAGCAACAAAAGCCTATTTTGTACCTGTTCAGCTTGCAAGTGTGTTAGCCCTAGGCTACTGTTTAACTTTTAACCCTCTTGTTCACACAGCGTACATGCATAAAACTACAATGTACCACATAATGAAGCGAAGCTGGCAACATTTGTTTTAGACTGTTTGCTATAGGACACGGTTCTCTCTGGTTTGAAAATCGGTTTGGAAAACAAAACAGCAACCAAAAAAAAAAAAATGAAGGTGCCTTGCTAGGAATTGAGGAATTATGCTGGGGTTTTGCCCACATTTAATAGCAGCCCTGATATGCTTTCTGTGTATTAACAGGGCTTTCAAGTAAAAACGAAATAATTCAGCACCAAATGATTTTTGAAGAAGAATTTCTTTTGCAATTCTTTCCTGGTGTCTGATTTTAAAACATTTTATCAAGCTTCCACTATATGTGCCAAACACTCTCTTGTCAGGTGTAGGATGAACTACAGTATAACTGTGAGATATTTCTTTCCCTCATAACAATCTCCAGCCATAGCCCGTGATGAATTATTTGTACCATCACAAGGAAATTCCCCTCTTCTGCACTTAAACCCAGCAAAATTACACACCAATTGTGGCAGAGCAAACATCTGATGTGACAGCTGTATAGCACACGGAGATCCATTGGTCCATTGGTTAATCAGCAGATTTTAATGGTGCTGGGGAATATGTGGTGCCCTGAATTAGAAATGGGACTGTGTTCTTCACTAATAGGACAAATATTTTCTACCTGTGGATGAAGGACTTCTCATGGTTAAAGGCTTCAAATGTTTAAAATTAAAAAGGGAAAAAAAAAAAGAAGAAAAAAAGAAAAGACAAAAAAAAAAAAAAAAGAAGAATGTGGAAAATCTGCCATAATTCAGAACACAAAAAGGAAATCCTGTGGATGAGTCAATTATATGGTTCCTAATGACGGTTCAGCCTGGAGGCCTTGAGTGAGGAGGGGAGGAAATAGGGGAAGATTAACTTGGTTAACCTTCTTCCATTTCCCCGTGCCAGGCAAGTACTTTACTTACTGCATTCCCTCCTCTTTAACCCATGCTGTTATTTCCCACTGCAGGTGGGGACAGCTTGAATTTCACAAATTTCTCAAGTATTTGCTCTTTGCTTTTTACACCAATAATTAAAATGGTAAAAAGGGCCCAGTGCTGTGTTGGAAGTTGGGATTTAGGGGGTTGGGTTGTTTCTACCTGCCACCATTAACGTGTCTCATCAGATGCTCAGGAAAATTAAGATCACCGTTTTCCTGGGCAGCTCATTATTAGGGATATATCCTAGAAATCAGAAATACCCCGAAGATTAAAAGCAAAGTCTCAGAGGCCCCTGAAGACAGCGGTATCTTTAGTGAGATAAAGGCCTGGCCAAGTGCAATAATGATAATGATAAATAACCATCATTTATTTTTATACATGCCCATATCATTTAGGACCTCATAGTGCTCCACAATAAAATCAAAGAAACATTAACTTGAAGTAAACAAATGACAAAACCAACATCAGCAGATGGGCAAATCAACAACAAAAATAAACAAATCAGCAGGTCAGAGGCTTCATTGCAGGGATGAACAAATGAGTTTGGAGCGGAAATTTGGGAGGAAAATTCAGGAAAGACCAAATGAAGAATGAAATCCTGCTCATCCTCCAGCCCCCCCAGTGAGCACAGCACCCTCAGCCACCTTTGGGTGATGTCTCACTGCCACTGGGGCTTCCTGCATTCTCCATTTCCACTTAAATCTCACATCTGCATTTTCTTTTCTTTTTTCCCCCAGTGCTGAAGTCCCCAAACACCTCCTGGAAAGTGTGCCTGGTCTCCAGGCACAGCTGGATGGAGACACCAGGAATGTTGGACTGAGATGGGCAGTGAAGTGCAAAAAATCCAGATCTGGATATGGCTTTTATTATCTGATTTGAAGAAAACATAAAAGAAAAAGCAAAAACTTACGACTTTGTTTTGAACCTTGGTGTGGTGAACATGACTTGCACAGCCTCATGTACCAGGGTCTGGGAAACTCTCCTGTGCCCATTTCCCAATAAATTCATGATCCAAAGGTGGGCTGTGGTCAGCACAAGCATTTTTTGTCAAGGAAGTAGGATCTTGCTGGAAATATTATTATTATTTACTGCTATTACTGACGATTATTTATAGTAGAGTTGAACCTAAAACTTTATTACACTGAGCACCAAATAAATGCTTACTGGAAAAGCGCCTTTTCTGAAATTGTGGGGAAAAAATTCTTTATAACCCATTTAATAACAGGAATTAATTTTGATTCATTATTCTGAGTGGATGGGAGCAACCCCTACAGCCAAAGAAGAGGCACTGTACAGATCTGGGTGTCCAGAGACACCAAACCCATTGACCTGTGACAGCAGATGATTTTCAGCCAAACACAACCTTTTTCTTTTGTTTTTGTTTCAAACCTGTGAGGCTGTAGAGACAGGGAGGTACCTTCCCCTAAGCCTTGCTTAGTCTCAAAGCCCTGAGAAGCAGGAATGCTCCTGGGAGCACTGGGATTTGCCATCCTCCATGTGCTCATTTTTTGTTGAAGAACAAAACTCGCTCTTGGCACGTGATGATCATCTGCTGATGTTTTATCCAGGGACTGCAAATAAGGATTTTGTTTTCTTCTACAAATAAATCTTCAGCCTCTATAAGGACGGATTTTAGGTGAGGTTTTGGATTGGGATATGCAAGACCAGTACTTCAAACTCATTCTTGATCTAGAGACACCTAAAACATGAATTATGTGATTAGAAGAAATCTGAAAACTTGGTTAAAAATCAACTCTGTTCACCAGAAATGCATAATTTCAATTACCATCTTCAAATACTGCTGCAGTTCCTTCCTTGCTGAAGACTTGTCCTTGCAATTCTTGTTTTAACAAGTTTTTATATATATATATAAAATAAAAAGGTGAGAAAATGACCTGTATTCTGGCTTGCCTTTGGGTGGTTTTTGTACCTTGGCAGTGAGGACTTGTCCCCAAGCTCATGACAGGAACTTTCCTTTGCCACGTTGGACATTGTCAGACCAAGAAGCGCTGTTGACAGACGCGTTCCAGGTCACAGAACAAGATTTCCTGGTCAATAATGTTCCAAGCAAACTTCAGGGCCAGAAATCCAATTCCTGACACTGACAGAACACAAGATTCTGCAAGCCATGTGAGGCTGTGAGGGCTCTGTGTGGGGACACCACTGATGTCATGCAATAATTTCTGCAGGTGCAGGGACACCTTCCACCATCCCAGGTGCTCCCAGCCCCAGTGTCCAGCCTGGCCTTGGGCACTGCCAGGGATCCAGGGGCAGCCCCAGCTGCTCTGGGCACCTGTGCCAGGCCCACACCACCCACACAGCCAAGAATTCCTTCCCAATATTGAAATTAAACCTGCCCTGTGGAAATACTTAATTCCACTGGTTTATCCTTACCAGAGGGAGCTGGTGTCACTTTGCTTTACCCAGGCAAACACTGTGCACAAGAAGGGAACAGCTGAAAATTGGGAATTTAGCTTGGGAAAAGCAGGACTCTGCCTGAGGGATGCTGTTCCAGCAGCTCTATCCATGCAGCAGATCCTGGAAGTACTTCTGTCACAAAGGTTTGTTTTTCACAGTGTGTAACTTGGCAAAAATGATTCAATCCACACTCAGGCTTGGCATCCAGATCTCAATCTGTATGGAAATGTTCAGTTGAAAGAAGATAAAAAATAAAAGAATAAAAAATTATTTTCTCCTTGCCTTTTGGTGCTCCTTGTCCTTCTCTCCCTCAGACTTTCATTTGCAAGGAGCTCTATACAGGCAGCCCTTCTTCACTGTGTAAACCTAATTGAAACTTGGGTATCCAATATTAAAACTTTGCTCAGTATTAAAACAAGAACCATGAGCAAAATTGAGCTTTAGCTCTAACTACAGGTTCTTGCACTTTCTGTGAGTTTGGGGTGGTCACACCTGAGGTTTTGGATTGAATCCAATCCAATTAAAAGTGTTATGTCTTATTTTTAAATTAGGAAGCTGCTATACATGCTTAATCTTTTTAGTATGGTCAGACTAAAAAACATAAAATCCTTCCCATTGCTTGATTTTAAAATTGGGTTTTCCTAAAAAACACACAGTATTCTAGGCTGCATTTTCAAAAGGAACCACAAAAGCTGTGTGAGTGTTATTTTGCCTGTAAAATGTGATTGCACGGGAATAGTTCAGATGTGTAAACCCTCACATGTGGGTGACAATGCACAGCCCCCTGATACCCACCCCACTGCATTTTTGCCTTCTGAATGTCATTTTCTCAGCAGAACAAACCTGTGGGCTCTGAAATCCCCTGTGCAGGCTTAGGCAGGTGCTTGGTCACCCTGGAGAAGTTGTGGTTGTGCCACAGAATCACTGAAAGGTTGAGGTAGGGAAGTTCCTCTCAGACCATCGAGTCCCCCCATTCCCCAGCACTGCCCCATGTCTCCAAAGGCTGCGTCCACACAAGCTTTTAAATTTCTCCAGGGGTGAGGACTCCACCCCTGCCCTGGGCAGCCTGTTCAATGCTTTAAAATCTTTTCCACAAAGAAAGTTTTTCACCCAAAGTGTGAGGGCTGGTGATGGCAGTGAACATCCGTCGGATACGTGAGCTGGGGAGACCTGTCCCTGCCTCTCCCTGGAAGTAGAGTTTCTCAGAAATGCCTTTTGTGCTGGCCTGGCCTCCAAAAAGGAGCAAAACCCTTTGTTTTCACTCTTTACAATCCCTTTTTCTCATTTATGCCATCTAAACAAGGGCTGGTTTTGGAGAGCTGAGGAGAAGAAAATCCCAACTCATCCTAAGGGTGAAGGCATTGCAGCAAAAAGAGTTAAAACCATCTGAGGTCCTTCAAAGGCCCTGTAACTCATGAAGGGATTGAAATCACATAAATGGGGTGGCAAAATACTAAATATTCACCATGTGCCTGCACAGCTCAGTGTCCATGGAATGCCACAACAGCCTGAGTGGGAAGGGATCCATAAGAATCATCCAGTCCAGCCCCTGTCCCTGCACAGACACCCCAAAATCCACCCTGGGCATCCCTGGGGGTGGTGTCCTAAGGCTCCCAGAGTTCTGGCAGCCTCTGGGCTGTGCCCATTCCCTGGGGAGCCTGGGCATTGCCAGCACCCTCTGTGGGTGAACCTTTCCCTAAAATCCAGCCTAAACTCCCCTGGCACCGGTTGATCACACTCCTGATACTGCTCATATCATTTAAGCATTTTGGGGTGCCTAAAACTTAAAATCACTTTATTGTAAGGGTAGCTCAGATGAGTTCATGGCCTCATTCCCAGGAAGCACTCTAAGACTGCAGTTTTTATTGAGGCATTATCATCTCCATTTGCTCATGGACAGAAGAATCAAGGTAAAGGAGCAAAGGCAGCCCCACACGCAGGGTTAATCCCATCCCCTTGACCAGGATTGCCCCCGGGCCGGCATGGAAACGCGGGTTTGGCTCTTTGGGGGAGCAGGGCCAGCGGGGCAGGGCTGCCCTGGATGCGGCTGTCCCCGGCATCACCTGGGAGCCTCCTCCGCGGCTCCTCTCCCTTCCCGCAGCCGCCTTTATGTCCCCGGCATAAATCCTCTTTACTCGGGCTTTGTGTCTGGGGGCCGGCAGCGCGTTTGTTCCCAGACGAGGAGCGGTGCCGAGGCCGAGGGAAGCCACGGGAGGGGGAATACATGCATATCTAGATATTTACCCAGGTATAAATACATCCACGCAAAATATATGCACCCCCCTAACCGCCAGCAGACACTGAGGGAGGGTTTAACTCCAAATTCTCAGGCTTTAATAGATTTCAATCAGGCTCTTAACGCCATTTCAACATTTTTTTTTTTTTTTTTTTTGGTGCGTGTTTAGTAACAACAGTCATCTTAAATTGTAGTGGCACATGGCCAGAGGGAAGAGAGGTGTTAATGAGACTCACTATAAATGGAAGGAGCTCGGGAGTGACAGTTTTCCGGAGCACTGTTGGCATCGGATCGAAGAGACAGGTGGTGGCACAGGGCTGACCGATCACCTCAGATAATGATGAAAGAGGAGTGACAGGGGTGAAAGATTCAAGGACCACTGAAGAATGGCGCGGGGGAAGGCAGGGGCCATCAGCCAGCCCCGACAGCCCCGGCCCGCTCCCCACGCGCCGGTGAAATATGAGAGGGGCTGATAAGGGGGAAGCAGAGTATTATCGATATCAGATGTGGAAATGAGTGGACTTAGTAACCTATCTACCATTTGGAGTAAGTATTTACGGTTTCCATGACCAGAATCAATCAGGTTTGAAATTCATTCTTATTTGGTGGAGGAAATGTGCACTTAACCTTTACATTCGGGGTCTCCTGATGAATATTGACCTAGAAAAATATCCCAAAGGTGTTGGGTCCGACAAAAAGTTATTTAATAATTTCATAAATGATTGCTGTACCGCGGGGACTAAATATTTAGATCGGAAATCCTAACTTTAGATGGGTGCTGGACCAGGGTGCAGATTATTGCTACACTGAGAGCCCTCCAACCTCTCATCAAGCAGCCATAAATCAGGGGGATGGAGGAGTTCAGACAGAGCAAATTCTGGTGACAGCCACGTGATGGACTCACGGGGGAGAAAATGAAAATTCATTCCCTGACAACCTGCTACAGGCTGCAGGTATGGCAAGGGGGAGAAGCTAAATAGATCTGTATCAGCTGCGAGGATGGCAGACCCCCAGCATATGGAAATGCTCCAGGAGGGGAGGTGAGACCCAGAGCTGCACACAAAATGCTAAAACCTCAGAGCGGCTGAATCACCTGAGCAAAGATTATATAAAAATGTAAATTGCCTGCTCCTGACCCAATCGCGTTTAAAAATGAAGGGACAAAGAGTGACAGGAAAGGTGCTATTATTACAGATTCAGGGTGATGCACAGTCACTGCTCAGATTCCTCTTCGGCAGTGGCTGGGAGGCAGCTCAGGCACGGCGAATAATTTCCCTGCAACTGCCCTCTCCTATTTATACACCCGCTCCCAAGGCTTTGGGGATGAAGGGAAGCGATCCAGTGGATTTGGACGGGCTTCCGAGCGGGATCCGCGCAAATCTGCTCCGCGCAGCCGTCTCAATCCCCCATTTTTTTAATCTAAGAGAACTTACCCAAGATTTTCGGTGTGCGGCTAAATATTAAATTCATTTTAGGAAAGATTATTTTACAAAGCTGCTCTCACTTACGTGAGGGTAATGAACTCGGAGATGAGCAGGGATGGCTCTGAAAGGCGCAGGCTGCTTGGCTTTACAAAAGATCTCACTAACGGCCTAGATCAAGTATTGCTATCCCTAAAATTAAATGCCAGTGTTTAAAACTCCATTTGTATAAGAAGAACTTGCTATTAATAATTTTTAAGGCTCTTGATTAAATAACTACGAATGCATTATTATTGGGTTCATAATTACTTTAAAAGTGTTCAGGTTTTGGTCATTTTCCCTGCATTATTATGGCACAGAGGCAAAATTTCACTCATATATTTGACTTAAATGACAGTCTTTTGGGATTTGCAACAGGAATTATAACTTCTGCTGCAATTTACATGTTAAGTTCTGTAACCCCGTGATAGTTCAACCATTTGTAAAAGAACAGTAGGTGGCCTAGTGGTCTAATATTCAATGAATAATTTTAACTTACATCAAGCACGAGGTCCAGTTTAATGTTTCATTACATTAAAATTGCACTGGGTGACATAAACTTTGTAATTAAAAGAGCATAACTTTTCCGAATTGCTACTGATGAGTCTCCTGCAAAATCAGCATGTTTGATCAAGCTCTTACATTGCTGCAAGCCCGGTCCGGTGTTGTGTGTGCAAGGTACTACCTGTTGAAAATGAGATGAGTTTATTGTCACTGTCTGTCCACAGTGCTTGGGAATTTAATTCCTCGACATTCCACATCCAGGGAGTCACGCTGTTGCTCTAGGCTTAGTGGATAAATAAGGAAAACCAGGCAAAAAGGAACATAAGGCGTTGTGGCTGCGAGGCGCCGCCTTCCTCGGGTGGTTGGGTGTGCGGGGCTGTGTGCTCTGAGCTGCGGTGGCCTGGCCGTGCTCCGTGTGCCCCGGCTGGCACAGCTGGGAAGGGCTGGGATCGCCCCCTCCGGAGCCCCGGGGGTTTGGAGATGCGCCGCATCCCTGGGAGCAACCCCCAGGGCACATCAATCTCCACTTCCAATTGCTTCCTAATGGCCCGGGAGCTTTCCAAAGGGAACCGCACCACGGCCCGGCTTTGCATTAGCTTTTATTTGTCTTTCTGGATATTACCATTAGTCATCATTAGTTATGAGGCAATGGCAGGTATCAATTAGAAGATGAAGTATGACCTGGATCACGTGCGGGGGGGAATGGAGCTGCTGTGGGATCGGCTCCTGGCAGCGCTGGGGTGTTGGGGCTGTGTTCTCCAGCCTCTGCTGGGGCTGTTTGGGGTGTGCTGGGCTGGAGCAGCTGACTTGGGCTTTGTTTTGTTTCGCTTCCTTCTGTTTGTTCACTCGAGTGAGCTGAATTGATGAACTCATCCTTGCTGAGCTGGAACACTTTGGGGTTTAATAGACTAAACTCACAAGCTTCTTGTGCCCTTTCACCCCAGATTAATTTTCTTTCCCGTTTAAAATTAACATACTTGATTGGCTCACAGGTATAAACAAGAGCAGGATAAGAGCCTTTAATATCTCAAGATGGTTTCAGTTGTTGCTTCCTAAACTGTGGGATCTGGGATGATGCTCAGAGAGCACTTGGAAGGGCAGGTAGGTAATGGGAGCTGCATTGCACAGCACACTCATTGTCATAACAGCAAAAGCAGAGTAATTGTGAGGGGTCCAGGAGAGCTGATCAATCCCAGTTCTGGTGTCAGATGCATTTTGATAAATGCAGCATTAATTGATGCATTATGTAGCATTTGTTAAGATACATCACCCAGCCAGCCTTTATTGTTCTTTGAGATAAAGGGTTATATTAACCCCAGATTTCCTGTTGATTTGGTTTTTTTCCCTGAGAGATCTAATGATAGGATGGCATCAAATGGAAGGAAAAACTAAAAAGGGCTTTTAAAGCTGTGGACCAGACACCTAAAGATGCAGGTGAGACACAGATGAGACACAGGAAAAAAAAAAATGTGATTATTGAAAATCCCACAACACTCACTTCTACTGCACCTACCTCAATTTCCAGGCACCCAGACACCTTCCCACACCCGTTGCCTTTTGTTGGCCCTGGGTTTGCAGAGATGCCCAGCAGCTGCACCCCCAGTGTGGCTCCCTGGCCGGGCGTGGGGCTGTCCCCTCTGTCCGTCCGCGCTCGGAGCCGCGCGCCTCAAACGCGCTGCGTGTTCTAAAAATAAAAGCCCGGATTCAAACATGATGTATCTCCTTTGATTTCCATGCAGATACACGAGGAATGAATGTATCTATTATGTTGGGGTCTGCTGGAATGTTAATTTTGAAAGTCATTTCTCTCAATCTATAATTATATCTTCTTTGTCAGAAAGTAGGAATTTCTTAGAGCGAGAGGGATTAATCTCAGTCACTGTTTTCAAACAGTTTGAGTTGGGTAGTTTCTGTAAGACTATCATTTCTTTTCTTTTAAGCCAGTTAAATTTTGCCTGAGGCTAACATTTTATACCCAGAGTAAATCTTACTAGAATTAAGAAACAGAACATACAGCTGCCCTTATTCCTGGCCCACAGATGTTACCAAAATCTGATTAAAAACCCCTCAATCTTCTGCTGCACCTTTTCATTAGTGCAATAATCATTTTTTGCCAAATATCTGGCAGAAAAGGGTGGAAAAAAAGTGAAAAATATGAGGGCTTGATGATCAGCATCTTTAAAAGACTCGTTGAACCTAGTGGGAGAAATGAGGACTTGGGGTAATCCATGTGCTGAAATATTTTTGCTTCTTTTTCTAGAAAATGTGCAATTTGGTCAGGCAGAAAAAATTGAACAGAGCCTTCCAAGCAATAAATCACTGGATTGCTGGTGACATTCATACAATGCGGATATAGTGTTAACTGTATGAGTCAGACAGCCCTTACTGCACTCAGCCTGTTCCTAGGAGGTGACCTTGCCACGGTGTAGTAATCAATCATTCTGGCACAGGACACACTGTTTTTGTTTAATATTACACTATTGGAATATATAGTAAACAAAGTGCAAAGGAAATTTCGAAAGCAAGCACTATATAAGGTGTGCTGTAATATTTTGCAGCCCGAGGAGTGCCACCAGCATCCCTGGCCCCGTTTGTGCCTCAGGATTACCAACTTTAGGGCTGTTAGCAGCACCAAAGCATATGTGACTACCCTCAAATACTTCAACTGTCTGCACAGCTCGAGAGGAACAATTCAATGGAAATATGAAGTTAGGATTACAAAAAAGATTTACTACCAGAGACGCTGCAGTCTACACATTTCTTATTTTGGCACTTTTATACAGTGTATACATCACGATTTTCCCAGCCAAATGACAGAGGAGCAACATCCCCAACTGCCTGAAAAAAATTAAGCAAACAAATCTTAATTAACTAGTAAAAATTCTTTTAGTGTACGATAAGCGAAGTGTTGCTGCTCATAGCCAAGAGGTTATATTGGATTTCCATGCATGACTTATACCATGAGCCAGTTAATACATGAAGTTTGCTGTCAGTGCATAGGGTAAAGGAAGACAAAGGCAAAGTCTTTGTAATGAAGGAACCCTAAGTGAAATATATTTGGTTCTTGCTGTTTTCACACATAGTGGAGATGAAAGATAATGCAGTGGTAATTGAGTATATAAAACTACCTTGTCAGAGAGGCAGCATTAACGTCGAGTTTGTTCTGATTTTTCCAAGTGCAAACCACTCTGTACGTGCTGCAAAGAGGTGAGGAATCAAATCTGTTATGGCTAAGATTTCGTTAGGGATAAATGTGGACACATAATTTTTTCAATACTACAGCCTACTTTTATTTCCTCGTGGTCCTGAAGCCACTCGTGAGCCATGTGACATTGAGATGTGACCTGGGCCATCATTTGGGGTGACCACACGTCCCCATGTGCTCTCAGGAACACAAAAAGGTGAATGGGGAGCAGAGGCAAGCAGTGAGCACACAGGGCTTTGGCCCTTCCTTGCCGAGGGAAGCAGTTGTGGTGACACTTCCCAAGGTGATCTGTAGGTTTTCTTCAAAAGGGTTGGATGCTCTTTCAACTTTAAACAGTTGAGAAAAGCTGCTCTAAAGTGTCCATCACCAGGAGATGAATGGTGCTTTCATGGCAGCGTGTCCTGCCAGAGTGGGGTTGGGGCTGCCGGCAGCGGGGCTGCACCAGCACCCACCCTCTACAGCCACCCTGGCTGAGCAGAGACACTCCCCACCAAAATCTTCATGCTTTCCTATTTTTCCATAGAGTTTTAGTGGTGGAAACAGCTTTTATAATGCTTGATTTTGAAGCGGCTCCATGGGGAATGTGGGGAGGCGCTGCCAGCAGAACCACAGCCCTTGGAAGTGCTGACCCCGTGCCATAAGGAACCACGGTTGAGAACCAGCCATGAAAAGCCTGCGAGCTGCTGGACTTTGAGCTTCAGAAGCAGTTCCAGCACCTGCAGGTCCGGTAGGCTCCATATGCTCACTTCTTGCCCCCACATACCTCTAGAGTGATCCTGGGTTGCACAGCCTGGGAATTATCAACACCACACATGCACAGGAGGTCAGAGTTTCACATAGTTCTGGTTATTTCATACCTGGGCAAAAATAAAGTTGAAACCTGATATTTCAGTGCTCACCATGGATTTATGCTGTATTTACTTGAGCACTGGAGCCAAATCCATTTGTCCCCAGACCGTCTCACCATGGGCAGGTTGCAGCTGCTTGCAATGAATTTGGTGACCAGCCCTATCAGTTGACCCACAGAACATGAATGTGCCTTTATTATAGGTCTATGTATTTCATATCCTAATTATTTATTGTCTATCTGAAGGAGTCAGAGGATCTTGGTGTCACAAGCTGCTGGCTGTTTTCATGGAAAAATGAGCGTT
This sequence comes from Molothrus ater, assembly GCF_012460135.2. Classification (NCBI taxonomy): domain Eukaryota; kingdom Metazoa; phylum Chordata; class Aves; order Passeriformes; family Icteridae; genus Molothrus; species Molothrus ater. The sequence goes on along the minus strand of NC_050485.2, from coordinate 34,445,858 downwards.
GCGCCAAGCAGATAAATGTGGGATGCATGAAGCGGGCTCGAATTCTGAATTCTGCCTTTTCATCCAGTGTTCATATTTCAGAATTTCAGCCAAGAAGGGGAAGAAAGGGGAAAGAAGTATCTAAGTACTCTCTCAATTTGTCCATGAGCTCATAGGTTTCTTTAGTTTCAATATGAGTGCAACAGAAAGTAAGGAAACCCGGCCTTCCAGTAAAACCTCATGTCAGGGTAGGTTTACATGGGTGTACCTGAAAGGAGAGCTTGGCATAGTGTTAGGGAAAGCAGCAAATTAAATACATTTCCCAGGACATTTAATTTTGCAATAAAGTCCTTGGCAACAACATTTTTGTTTATCTGCCATCAACGCCAAAAACGGAGCGGGTGTTATTTTCCTGGAAGAAACTCTTGCAGAAAGAGACGTCAGTTATGTTGAAAAATGCATTTTGAAACTTCCAGTAGATGAGTTTCAAATAGGTGTAACAACTCCTCACAGCAAATATTAAATTACTGCAAAGATACTTAGTGTTAGATGCTGGCTGCTAGTGTTGATTTTATCTTAGTTGTTTAATCATTCTACAAATAAATGTATCCAGTCAGGACAGGAATGTTCCATGTTCTGTGAGTGTTAGCCATACGCTGTTGCCCTTTGCATGAATAATGAGAAATTATTTATCAGATGCTCGGTAAAGACTCAAAATAATAAAGTTCTGCCTAAACTTAGAAATTAAAACCCCACTTTCTGAGTTAATCAAAACAAGGAAGCCCAAGAAAACACTGGGGCAGGTAAACCTGGATTCTGTGTACAAACATCACAAACCCCTGCACAGGTTCTCTCCCAGAATCCACTACATCCCTATTTCAATGCCCCAAATCTGCTGGGAATGATCATTTTCGCTCCAGTACCACTGCAGCGTCCCAGCTCCTGTCGCAGTAATGGGTGTCAGGTACTGTTTGGACTAGAAGGGATTAAGCCATCACTCCCCTGCTGTGTGTTAATTTATCGCCTCAGACATTTTCATATCTGATTCATTTTCTGCCACTCAGTGAAGCTGGGTGCCTGGGTGGTGGGGAGGACCCATGGGGTGGCTTTGGTTGGGGGGCACGGTGCTGGCGTGCCAGGGGATGGAGCAGCCACCGAGCCAGACAATCTGCAGAGGTGTGACACAGCAGCCACGCCACCAGCTCCTTGGGAGACAGGGAGATTGAGATGCTGTCCGGGATCCCAGCGCTAGACACCTCCCTGTAATAGCGTTATTTCCTCGAGAAAATAAAGGGTCACCGCCGCCCACAAACGACATGAAAAACGCTGTGTTGTGGGTGGGTTTTTTTGTCTCCCCTGGTTTTGTTTAGTGATTATGTAGAACCTGCTGAAAAGGTGTTTATTTCTGTTTGTAAATTGAATGCGCTGGGTGTTTTGCTCCAGCTTTGCCCCAGGCTCTGTTGGATGTGATGATGGAGCTGGAAGCCGAGGCAGACACCAGCGGAGCGCAGGCGGAGGGAATCTGGCTGGAAAACAAAGCCCTGTTTTGTCATTTCATGCCTCTTAAAAGTCCCACTCCATGCAGGCAAAATGCGAGTTAATTCACATTAAACAGGACGAGTGGAGTGAAAAATAAACGTGCAAAAAGAAATAGCAACTCACTGGAAGCACTAGGGCCATTCCCAGCGCGAGGGTGCAATGGGGCCACCCACCACAGAGCCAGAAAAGCCACCCCCACCCTGCTGTCCCTCTGTCCTCGAGTCAGGCATCTAGGATAGCTTTCCCAAATCCCATTTCTCCCCCATTTGTGATAAATGGGTGATGGACAACCTCACCCTGTCACACGTGTGTTGCACACTGACACTTCTGTGGGTTTAATTTCACACGTATCCATCCCACATACACAAATAAATTGTCGCATACCATTTTATTGAATTTCTAGTAAGTTGGCAGACTAAAGTGATTTTTAACACTTCTCGATTGGATTTATGATTTCTGTGTCATCCACCCTGCTTCTGACATTAGGAAATGTTCAACATGAGGGAATCATTCACTGGTTCTTTTAACTACACTATAAAACATTTTAGTCTCCTTTCTCTCAGAAATCCATAAATGGCTAATTTAATCACAGCCTTACAGCAGAAACCCTCAGTTTCTTCTGCTAATTATGTGGCTGAATTTTGGTGCTTAAATCATTGTGAGGTGTTGGGGACAGGTGGGGCTCAGTCACCAAACGCCAGATCATGGCTTGGTTTCCAAAGTGTTGAGGGTCGCCTGGGCTTGGCTCCTCTTGGTGGGGCACTTGAATGGCTTTTCCAAATGGTGTTTTCAGGAGATCAGAGAATCAGAGAATTCCAGGCTGGAAGCGAGCTCAAGAATCATCTGGTCTAACCTGCCCTAGCAAAGCATGGTCTAGGCAAGATGGCCCAGGACCCTGTCCAGCTGAATTTTAAAAGCAGACAAGCCTGGCCTGGAGAAGCACTCCAAGATGATTGACTCCAAGCATTTCCACAGCACTGCCAAGCCCACCATGTCCCCAAGTGCCACGACCACACACCTTTTTGAACACTTCCATGTACAGTCATTCCACCTTGGACATTCTGTTCCAATTTTGTCCACATGCCAACCTTATTCTTCCCCTGTCAACTACAAATCAGAGCCACAGCTGTTGTCCTCGTCATTCCAGAACTGGGTGGTTTGAAGCCTGGATCAAGCTGAACCTTTCTGAGGGTCCCTTTTGAAGTTGGGTGCTCCCCTTGTGGCAGGGACAGGCTGGACTCAGGGTCACTTGTGAATTAGGCCATGACTTAAATCACTCAGTGACCTCACATTGAAAGAAATTCCAAAATTCCAAAAGCTAGGTGAGGTTTTTGGAATTCAGGAAACTGCTGGGCCTTCTAGTTGCTCTACATATGGATTATCAGGTAAAAATATTGGATTTATGCAATAAATAAGGGGAAAAAAGAGAAATTGATGTCAGTATAAAAATTAATACCAAGAGTAAAATAATTTTGAACTGCTTAAGCAGTTTTATGTATGTAGAGAAAGGCCTAAACCTTTGCACTCTGTCTATGGTTTTATTGGAACTCATTTAGTGTGGTAATTGCCAAGATCCACTGTCCTTGCAATTTTTTTTCATGTTTTGTGGTTTATGCAGTGAGTAATTTATTATACAAATACGACTTCTCTCTTCCATCCAAACCAAGGAAATAAAATCAAATATCTCTCAAAACTGGGATATTTGACTTTGCCTTAATTTACAGCATCATTCTTATCTCTTTCTAGTAAAAATATAAATAAAATACAGGAACAAAAAGTGATATTGCAGGTTATAATAGAGAAGGGGGAGAAAATATCTTGGAGCTGGGCCTGTAATCTTGAAGAGTACTGAGTTTTTTTGCCCCCTCAAACTCATTAACCTGCCTGTGCAGGTGTTGCAGGCTCACGCCCTCCCCTCATTCTTCCCTGGGACATCCCAAGGCCTGATGACCTCTGGAGCATGTGCCTGAATAACACTCTGTTGAAGATTTTAAATATATTTTCCACTTTATAAAGAAATCATCATCTGAAGGAGAATCTCTCCCAGGCACATTCTCAGCCCACCTCTACGCCCTTTGTCCTCTTTGCCCTGTCACCTCTTGTATTTGTTGCTCTGTCCCCTTCCATCCTCTTTCTCATTCCCTTCTCCTTCCCCCCTGCTCTGGCCATTCCTTCTGGAATCATTTCCTGCACTGGTTCCCATTTTCATCCTGGTGTCTCTGCCACACATCCCAGCACTTTTGGTGCTGTACTGACATGGCACCTGATGGACAGACCCAATTTACACATGTCGCTCCATACTCCACCCAGCTGTATTCCACCCCAAAACTCCTCTTAATCCTTAATAATCAATAGCAGCATGTGAACCATATGCACCATTAACTACAATTTACGTTTGATAAAATCCTGTTTTTCTTCATTAGGAGACTGCTCCCGTCACATCATGCTCATTTGGGGAAACACTTGGGGGTGGAAAGTCACTGTCCATCTTATTTCTCCTGGACTCCAAACCCCAGATTGTGTCCTCTTGCCCGGGCTTGGATGCCAAGCAGGAGTGATTTTCATTGTGAGTGACCAGAAGTCATTTTTTAATCAATTTACTGATCTACCTGGGGGTGAGACTCATGGATTGTGAGAGAATGATCAGAAAGGAGCCGTCATGGCCAACTTCACGAAGCAATGGGTGTTTGGGGAGCAAAGGTTAAGTGAGGATGGAGAAAACACAGTGGGATTAACACAAGTTAATAAAACACACTAAGATGTGCTAGTCCTTAACTGGTTTTAATTCTCAGGGGTTAAAAAAAAAGTATGGCTGTGTAATGGTGTGGAAATGCAAGCAACTGTCAGAGCCAGGTGCTCAAGTATTTCCAGACATAATTTTCTATTTCAAACTCAATGACTTCTGGAAGACACACACCAACAGTATCCTGCAAGAGCAAGGGGTAAACCCAAGACTGGTGTGTGGTTACAATTTACTAAAATCTGATTGCAAATACGTGGATTTTGGTGCATTTTCCCCTTGAAAATGTGAGTTACAGCAAACGTGATCTCCCACTCCTGTGTTAATCTTCTTAAATACTCCTGGATTTGTAGCAAGCAGCTGGGCCCAACTTGCTACATTTCTTTGTAGAATAATTAAACAACTAAGATAAAATCCACATTACCAGTCAGCATCTAACACTAAGTATCTTTGCAGTAATTTAATTTTGGACCCACAGTTCATCCTCAGGCTGATTTTACTGAAAGGGGTGGACACTTGTGGTAGCTGCAGAGACCCCACAGCACTGGTGACTTCAGGGCATTGTCCCAGCCTCAGGTCCTGGTTTAGATCTCGTGGACCCCTCCATCAGCACAGAGCAGCAAAAATCCTCCAGATCATAGAATAGAATCACAGAATGGTTTGGGTTGGAAAGGAGCCTAAAGCCCACCCAGTGCCACCTCCCTGACACCTTCCACTGTCCCAGATTGTTTCAAGCCCTGTCCAGCCTGGCCTTCGGCCCTGCCAGGGATCCAGAGGCAGCCCCAGCTGCTCTGGGCACCTGTGCCAGGGCCTGCCCACCCTCACAGGGAGGAATTTATCTCTAACATCTGACCTGATCTCTGGTCTTTTGGTTCAAACCCATTTCCCCTTATCCTAACTCTGTCTACCCATGTAGAAATTCACTCTCCCTCCTGACTGTGAGCCCCCTTTAATACTGGAATGCCACAATGAGGCCTCTCTGGAGCTTCTCTTACCCAAATTCCTGTCATAAGAGTGGGGACCATGGAGGGTGTGGTGCCCCAGAGTGCCCACAGCATTCAACAGCACGGAAAGGACATCCTTGATCCTTCATTTGGGGAACAATTTTCCTCCAGTAGCTGGAAATTTTTAATAAGGAGGTTTTATATCACCGTGCAAGGTGCACTTAAGGGAATGTGACACGGTGTGACAGCACTGAGATGCTGCAAAGATTTTGGACAGAATTACAAATTCTGCTGGTGTGGCAGCGGCTGGGCACAGCAGAGCATAAATTAACATATAACTAATAACTATACTGGCATTATAGCGAGTATCTCATGGTGATAAGCTTCATGATTCTCTTCAACCCACTGAAGTTGAAGGAAGAGCAAAGGCCTTTTCAAGCTTACTTTATCTTCTTGCTTCTTAAGTGAGACTAATCAAGTTTATATCCTTTTAGCTTATTATTAGCCCAGCAGAGCTTCTGGCACTCTTTACAGCTTTTTTGACATGAAAGTTAGTTACACCTACTGTACTTAGTATGACTTCACTTTTCTTGTGATAAATCCTGAAAATTAATATACTGTATCCTCCAGATTACAAAATGAAAGTGTCCTAGACATTGTGAATACTCTGGCTGTGGAATGCTGCCAGTAAAAGAAAAAACTGATGTCTTAATGATCTCTGTTAATAAAAAGAAGAAACTGGGTAGTAAATTTCCTTGGTTAGCATGTCAGGCTTTTTTTTTCTCTTTCTTATTCTAAACTTGAACTGACACATATTAAGTAGACGAATCCTTGAGAATGAAATGCCTTGGATGTAAAGAAATAATAATGAGAATCCCAGAGTGAAGAGAGTCCTGCTTTCCTTGTGCTCCCACTGTCTCTCATAGGAAGTTGGTCTGCAGGAGGAATGCAAGCCTGGGCCCTGAGCGCTGAACATAGGTTAAATTCTTTCTTAAATTAAATGAAGGATAATAATGAAATCTTTTGTTACATTATTTGCTGACTGGGCCTCCTGATTTGGTGAATTAAGAGAAAGTCAAGCTCTGAAACAAGCTCCCATTCTTGTTCCAGGGGCAGCACTGGTGGCACTGGTGTCTTATTGAACACAGATCTGCTTAATTACAGTTCCCACTGTTTGTTAAGATAACGAGTGCCAGCTGTTTGATAGCGAGAGGCAGAGCTGGCCATCTTTGTCATTTCCATTTAGGCCCCGGATCAGGCTTGCGTGTCGGCGGAGTCGTACGGGGAGCAGAATGAGCGGGAAGCGCGCTCGCAATGCGTTCCGCAAATTTGGGCAGAGCATTTGCCGCTGCACGCCGAGCTCTGCCATCTATATCTAAAGCCACTCACCATTGGGAATATAAAGTCAAAGCAGAAAAATTGAGCATTTAATGGTCTACCATTATTGCCGAAATCACAATGACAGGCCGTGATCTTCAAGTACAATTTTGATCCTTATGTAGTAACTGAAATTACAGCATTTCATACTCTGACTATATTATAGGGAATAAAACATCTGTCTAAATATTGGAGATATAAAACCCTCAAAATAAAGATATTTGAGAATATCTTGCACAGAGCACCTTTCCACCTGCTTGCTTAGTATAATGCAGTCATTATGGCAATAAATGTTTCTAATAAAGTATGAAAATGGATTGTTTGCTTTGCTGCTTGTATGAACTCTCATTTCTCTTTTTATTATATTGAATCTGACATTTGCTTACCCTTTATCAGTAGAATATTTAATCAACTCCAATCTGTAAGAAGCAAGAGGAATTTCTATTTTATTTAAAACCTGTCCCACATGAAAAAGGACTGGGAAAATAGGTCATGCAGTGTATGGGAAGTGCGGGAAGTGTTAGAGTTGCAATGGTGAATATTTATCCAGTCTACAAAAGAGATGGATCTGAACTTGTGCAGTTACAGGCGAGTCTGCTCCTATTGTTCAAAGTCCTGCTGAAATGATTTAATGGCTTAATGTTTCTAATTTTTATCCGCAGTACAGGATCTAGAGAATTAAGCCTCTGTCAGCTTTATTTATTTTCTCTGTCAGAGTATTTTCTTGCACTTTTTGCTACATAACTCTTCAGAAATGCTATATCCATATCGATTGTAATTTCCTTGGGCTCTTGGCCAAAATACTCAACGTAAACAGTCTGTGTTTCCTCTCCATCTGTATTTTGGCTAATCCTCTGGTTTAGACAATCTACTGACAAGTGCTGGTTATCTGGAGGTGCATGGGTTTCAAACCGGCGCGCTATGATTTATGGTTCTTGTTTTACAGAAAGTATCACAAGCTCACAGAAGTGAAAGCTTCCAAATAAGCACCTAACTTTTGTAATAAATGCAGCTAACAACATGTCTGCAAATATATAGCAAACACAGTGAGTGATGTCTTATTATGCAGGCCACAGTTTGACTTGGTCTGGTTTTATTTATGAATATGTCCTGCATCTGTTTCAAATTTCAGACCCGCTCAGTTTCTCCAATGCTCTCCCAAACAAGCTTGTGCTGAAGGTTGTTAATTGTCCTAATAAAATATTTGTATCAATTTGACTAAAGATCCGCAATGCTTCTGCCACGAGCAGACATTTTTTAATAACTGAATTAAGAGAAATAATTACAGCTAGCACTGGAATGGTCGGAGATGTCCAGATTGTATAAAGAAAAAAAAAAAGAAAAAAAAAGGGAGGGGAGGGGGAATGGGCAGAGTACAGAGAACTGTACAAGAGCAAAGGGACATAAGATTAAATTAAAGGGCAATGCTTTGTGAACAAACAAAAGGAAATCCTTCTTCATACAATCCATAGTCAATCTGCCGAATTCACAACCACAGGGGGTCATTGAAACAAATGCTGTGGCGGGGTTTCAGAGCAGACCGGATAATTTTATGTCTCTTATTAAAATACGTAGCCCTGGAAGCTCAGCTAATGATAAGGATAATCAAACCCTGAGCTGCAGCCTGTGAGATGGTGTTGGAGGCATGGGAAAGGAGCCTGGCTGCCCCGAGCCAGCGGGATGGGGCCTTCTGGGGGCTCACCTCCCTTTGAAGAGGCAGGCGCTGCCCACCAGCGAGGCGTGGGCTCCATCACTGATCTCCTCTGGTGCCACAATTCCTTCTTCCTCAGGAAAAATAAAACATGAGACCCCAGTGTGAATTTCTAAGCATTCTCCTCTTCCTGCCGGTTCCTTGGCCCCAAGTGATCTTTGAGGGACGGGGTTACCTTGGCTTATCCTTGCTGTGTGATTAAAGGGTTGATGCAGGGATGAGCTGTAGGGACCACCCTGAGCATCACTCCCAGGTGTGAAAGGGGCAGGATTTGCCCACTGCTCTGTGGAGAAACTCAGGACCAGCACGGCAGGTATTTAACCCTCTGACGGAAAGCAAAATTTAAATACATTTTTCTGCCATGAAATATTTTTAGTTGCTCTTGGTGAACCCACGTTAAACCATGAGATCTTGTCCCTTGCTTTGGCTGAGCACTGGGAATTTCGCTGTAATTCACAAATATGTTATAATATCTGGTAACCAGGATATGTCTTTTTTGTGATCCTACAAGAAAATGGGACACATTCCAGGCTCATCAATGAATACCTCCTGCAATATCCTGAGTGATTGGCTATATAACATTGGTCTCCATTTAAAAAACATTATAAATATTTTTTTCTTTTAAAAATGTAAATAGAAAATTATTTTAAAATATTAAATTTTTTAAAAAAATAAAAAGCAGCAAACCAGTGAGCTGATCTAGAGGATCTGAGGAGCATTGAGCTGAGGGGAGATATTGCCCAGCCTGTTCCCATGGGACTGGCTCCAGCTGTGCTTCAAGCCACCACTCAGGGGTCCCTGGGTGTTCCTGCAGAAGCAGGGGGCTCACCCTCCTGCCAGTTTGGTTTCAGTGATGGAATGAAAGCTGAGGTGACAGTCGGCATCTCCTTGTGCCCCTTGTTATCACCCAGTGTGGAGCAACCCGAGGCTGTGCGTGCACAGTGCGACTCCGAGCAGGGCCCTGTCAGTGCTGGTCATGGAACTCTGATTTATTATTTCACTCCTGGGCAGCAGAAAAAGTGACAACTTCACCTCTCAGCATTGTCAGGGTAATGCTTTTCCCAGGCTGCTCACGTGGCGGGGAGGGAGGGAGCCTGAACATCTGCATGCCTTGGCCAAGGACCACGAGGAGATGTTTAATTGGCATTTGGAGTTAATCTCCATGGAAGGATGGGGAAGCCAGGCTCCACTTCATCCCATGGAGACTTCACCCAAAGATTCCTTTCAATATTTTTAGTCGTCTCCCCCAAATCCATGGGCACAGTGTGGTATTCTCAGCTCAGCTGTTCCTCACTGAGGACTCTGTCCATCATCTGTTTTTTGCTGGAATTCATTGAGTTAGAACCTGATTTTGGGGTGCTAAAACTAGTGAAATGAGCACACACCCATTGCCAGCTATTTTAGATGCTGCCCTAAACTAAATCCAATTTCTTGGATTGATTTTGCTAACACATAATAAAATTTTGTCATCTGCAAAAAATTTGCCACTCTCCAAAGTTTTCTTTTCCAGTTGAAGTAAGCCCAGGCTGGTGTGCTGCTCCCAGGGACAAGCCACTGTCACCAGCATGTGGGAGACCACTGCCAGGATTAACTGTACTGATTTCCTAGGACAGAATGTTTATAAAAATTTAATAAATAAGTAAAGGAATAAATTTGGTCAGTCCCAATAAATCAAGGACTGTATTTCTCATTGGGAAGTCCTTGCAACCTGGCCCAACCTTTGAGATAAGACATTTTGTCTCATTTCCACCAGGAATTATTTCCTTCTGTATTTGTGACAATAGTGAGATCTTGTTGGGTTTTTTCTTACTTTAATCCTTGGGGAAAAATGGGAAAAATTGCAGGACTTGCTTTCAAAAAGGAGCAGTGAACTGCAGCTGCACCCTGACCAAAGCGGCGGCCTCTGCTTGCCAGCTCCTTCTTTTCCTTGGGAAAAAATTGTCAGTAGGCTGGTGAAATCCTGCAGAAGAATTAATGAGATTGTTCAGAAAATAAACCAGCTTTTATTTTTCTACATAAAAGTTTGTGTTGAGCTTGACAGGCTAAAATGACTCTGTGAGAGAAGCAGGGCCCGAGCGATGCTCTCCCGCTTCTCAGTGTGAGGGCAGAAACCTGGGCTGCATTTTGTGTTTGTTAAATGCCATTTGTGTTGTGATCACACCCCTAAATCACAAAGATGAAACATGATTCTCCTGACTGTGTTTCTTGATCTCAAGGAAATGCCAGATAATTGTATAATCTCTCTGTGTACCTGTCGAAGGATCGGTGTTTCCAAAGCAGCCCCTAAAAGGGTGCCTGAAAATCCATGCATGTTCTCATCTCTTCACATCTCCATGTGCACATTCCTGCTGGATAATTACACCTCCTGTGCATCCTGCATGGGCTGCTGTTGGATATAGGCACAAAGGACACAATTTGCATACATTAGCAGACAGGGAGCTTCAGTTTTTCCCCCTCTGTTCTCCCCATGATCAGCTGGAGATGAACAAGACCTACTCTGTTCCCCACACTTCAGCTTCCCAGGAGTGTTCCTGGGTGAAAATTACCACTGGTTTGTCTCTGTCCCAAGCAGTGGCTCTTTCACCATATCCCTATAGAGACTCTTCCAGTTGTGAGGCCACTTTTGAAAATCTGGCCGCACCAGAGCATCATAGCTGAGAAATTCACAATGACACAAAGAGCTGAAACATCTGGAGAGAAATGATTCACAAGAGCCTGGAGTGACAGGATGAGGGAGAATGGATTCAGCCAGTTGAAGTGTAGGTTTAGGTTGGATATTATCAGGAATTGTTCCCTGGCAGGGTGGGCAGCCCTGGCACAGGTGCCCAGAGCAGCTGGGGCTGCCCCTGCATCCCTGGCAGTGCCCAAGGCCAGGCTGGACCCTGGGGCTGGGAGCACCTGGGACAGTGGGAGGTGTCCCTGCCATGGCAGGGGTGGCACTGGGTGGGTTTTAATGTCTCTTCCAACCTGAACCTTTCAAAATTCTATGATTTTCTGAATTAATAATTGAATCATTGACTGAATTCAGCAGGAGAAGAGCCAGGGATTGCCCATTTCTGCAGACCCTGGAACGTAACTGGAATCACTGGGAATGGCTCTATTGAAAGAAGCCCTGTGCTGTCTGCTCTGGTTGTGTAAAGAGGAGAAACCTGAGAGTTAAATTCATTTTCCTGGACCTAAACAAGTGAAGACTGGATTTTAAAACACTGTTCAGCTGTGATTAGTGTCTGCTCCTGGATGTGGGAAATTGCCTGTGAACACACTGGGAAACTTTTGTGGGAAGGACATAGATGACACAATTTGGTTTTTTTCCCCATCAATCCCTGAATTCTTTTACAGGGTCAAAGGGAAACTTCCAGTAAAAGAAAAAAAGCAAAATTCAGATAGAAAATAATTGCAACCCTTTTCCAGCTTTAAGTCATCTTGAAGAAGTAATTTAAGTACACTGTGCTGTCTGCCATTTGTAAATTGTTAATTAACGAGAGACCAAATAATAATTACTGCTGGAGCCATTCAATTAAAAGATGTTGCCTTCCAAAGTTTGTTCACACAGTCTATATCACCAACATCATGTCTAGAAATATGCCACAAATGCTGGCAAAAGAGCAAACCCCAAGTTTGTCCCCATCATAATAGAGCAGCAATTTTTATTATTTTGATTGTTAAAGCTTGTGGTCTCCTACTTCAAGTGGCTGAGGAAAATGTCTCTTTGTGGTTTTGCTAAGAGGGTATTTTTGAGAATAAGAGATATTGAAAAAACAGCAAACAAACATTCCTTACAAGAAAATGCTGCCCTTCCATGCCATGTGCTCAGGAAAGGTTCCCACTTGGACTTGCTGTGAGACAGAAGAGAAAATGGAGAACAAATGCCTGTGCCTGGTCTGGATAACCTAAAGTTAACTCCACATGTCAAACTGATTGCCTGACACAAGGCAGGCATATTCTGTGATGACAAACAAATAGCACCTCCATCCTGCAGACATCCCCTAATTATAAAAGAGAAATTATTTCCCATTTTCATTGCCAGCAAATGTATGTTACTCTGGTGCACCATAATTTCTGTCTAAGTACTGTATCAAAGTTTGCTGAATGTGAAGCACAAAGTATGTTAGACATTAAACTGTAATTACAGAAGGGAGTGGATTTCTAGAGTATTATGTTTTTTGGTAATATTTTATTTTATTGGTTTTCAAATATACTTAGACTGCCAGACTAAGCAGGCAGAATAACAGCAACACAGAATTCCAGAATAACATATGACTTTAATAAAATAAAGCAGGATGGTTTCCTTTACTTGCATGGCTGGAAAGAATGGAAAGCATTACCGTGCCCTGAGCCAAGGTGCCATCCAGACCTGTGCCCAGGCACAGATGTCACTTGCGGCAACTTGCCCCTGTCCCCACATTTCACCCCAAATCCCTGGTTTTGGATCTCTGTCAGGCAGCCATCAGCTCCTGTGATTGGCACAGTGGAGCTTTGATCTCAGTGTTGAGCTCTTATGCTATGGAAATACAGATAATAACCCGTGATATAAAAGGAGGTGATGGCAGGGGAAGGTGAATACAGATACAGCAAACACGGAGGGCATCATTCCATCCATATGTGGCTTTTTGTTGCTTTACACTTTCACCTTGCCCCCTGAGTTCTCAAGGAATGTCACAGGTGGTGAGCCTAAAAGGTAGCCAGAGGTTGCAGGACGGGAGGAGGAGCAGGATCGATGATGGATTATCAGAGGAGGTGTCCCTGGGACCGCAGGAGCCGCGGCTCAGGCGAGCGGCGCTCCCGCTGTCACACTCCCGCCTTTCCATTACGGCGCCATCACTCACAGTTGCGCCCTTTGTGGTTCCTGTAATGATCTACACTCGTTCTGTCTCCCGCCTTGTCCACCTTCCTGCACGTCAGGCTCCGGAGGACAGCCAGGAACGGGGTGTTTGATACGTGACCAGCTTTGCCGGGGATAATTTTCTACATGGCTGAGAATGCGCATGTGGGGTCCGTGGGGCTGAAGCACAGCCCGTGCCTTGGAGCACTCGACCTGGTGCATTCTTGACATGGTTCCTCAGGAAGGCATTCCCTCCTGGAGGAGATATTAACGCTATTTCATCAGGGCTCCTCTTGCTCTGATTTGCCATTCTGATTTTTTGGTGGGAGGTGGGTATCCTCCAAAAGAGTTGGAACTGCCAGGGGAAGCTGCAAGGGTTGTTGGAGTTCAGGTGGGAATCCCAGACTGGTTTGGGTTGGGTTGGTTCTTTAAGGGACCTTAAACCCCACCCAGTTCCACCCCTTGCCATGGGCAGGTATGCCTTCCACTATCCCAGGCTGCTCCAAGCCCTGTCTAGCCTGTGCCTTCCCTTGACTTTGTGGGCAAACCCTGTCCATGAGGTGACACAATCCTGTCCCTCTGTCCAAACCCCCACTGAGGTACCAGGTTCCCTCTGATCCCACCTGGGCAGGGCAGGAGCTGCTCCTGGAGCCAGCCAGGGCTGAGCATCCTCATCCCTGTGCTGTGGGCCTGCTGCACTGACCCCATTCCGGGCGATGCAGCCTGTCAATACTGCTGGTTTATTAATTAGTCTGGAGGAAGGGAGGCACTTCCCACACAAATGGGAGTCCTGGCCAGGAAGAGCTGGGAGCAATCCTTTTGCCCACGAGTTGCCTAATGCAGCTACTGAAACCCTGCCAAAGGTTTGCTTTCAGAGCATTCCTGTGGGCAATATTTTTACAATATCTAACATCCCAAATGAGCTTTCTATGTTTCCTAGAAGCCTGATTTTTTGGAAAGAGCAAACACCCCCAAACTTTTCACACTTCCCGCTCCTCGCAGGTATTTTCCATTTGCTACCTGATCCCTGATGCACGGTGCCAGCCTGAGGAGAGCTGATTTTGGAAGGGAGAGTGTGGCAGCACGAGGCAGGTTGTCCATCTAGTGCTGTCATATCCTGGCATTCCTGACCCAGGGAAGCTGGCACGCCGACCTGCCGCAGGCACCGCGCCATCCCGGCAGATGGGCACGAGCCTGGCCAGCGAGGAGCCCGTGTAGGAGCATTTAGTCTGGAAGCAAAGGGCAGAATTCCTGGACAGACATTTTAAGCCCAGGCTGTCATTTAGGGAATATGCCCCAGATGCACATGGTTATTATTTTTTTTTTTTTTTGGAGGGGAGATGTTTCAAAGGAGTAACACAAAATTATTATAAAATATTATTGTAGAAGAAGGCAGGGATATTTGAAAATTTCTATTTCCTTACAGCTTCCCGCCAAGGAATCCCACAGGGATTGCTTAGCAGGGATTTTTCTGGATGTCTGTGGAAGCTGTAGGTACCCAGGTACAGCTGCCATGACAAAACCTGTTTTATTTTCAGGCATAGAACCACTTTTGGTTTTTTACACTCTTATTTTTAGTTGATTGCTGAATATTATGCAAATGGCTGAGATTGAACTTGGAACTCTTTATTTTTAAGCTGCAACTATTTATTTTAAGCTGCAACTCTTTATTTTAAACTCTAAACCTTAATTTTGGACTGTAACTATTTATTTTGACTACTCTATCCTGAGACCTGTGTTTTTGGGTACAGAAGTAATCCACTCAGATAAAAGGATATATGCAAAAATAAATCCATACATGCTGGATGTCCATTTTCCTCTCTGTGCTGGGAATTGATTCCCATTCAGGAAATTTGATTCAATATATCGAGAAGCCCTGAGAAGTTGGTGGGGTGGAGGGGGTGTTAAGATGGATTCCAGGCTGGAATATGCCCATATCCAGATTGATTCCAGCTGACTCCAGCAAGTGGATGAGGAATGCAGTCACCTCTGGCTCTGCAACACACAGAATTTAACACCTCTGCCCTTCAAATGGCCCATCAGAGGTTCCCAGGACGGCCAGTTCCCAGAGTTTGGTGTCTCTCCCATCAGGCAAGATGGATCCGGGCCCTTTTCCTTCTGTGCCCTGGACCAGGACCAACTAAAATTACACGAGTGTTGGCAGATGTATGTCTAATCTGTTCTTCAAAATTGCCAGTGAGTTTCACAATCTCCCCTGGTAATTTGCTCCGGTGCCTAATTATCCTTTCAGATAGAAAAACTCCCTTCCTGCAAGCTAAAACCTGTTACTTCTTGTCCAGCACTCTTTGGGACATGGAAAAAAGTGCTTGTCACCTTATTTAAAATAAAGATTTACATATATTTGCTTTCATATGCATGGTCATAAATATATTTAAAATTAAAATAGTATTGAGGGTCTCCTTCCTCTTTCTAGACTCATCGCAGCTTTTCTCAAATGTTCATAATTTCCTATTATTTTCCTCTTCCCTTTCCCCCAGTTTTTCTTCATCTTATTTTTAAAGGCTAATGCCAGGAAACAGCCACTTTATTTTTGTTAAGGCTCTAATGATGTTCTGCAGAGACCCCAGAAAATTCTTTGCCTTTCTGCAACACCACTTCCACCATTGTATTTGTGTGGATTGGATTTTTCTTCCTATACATAGTGCCTCACACTCGTCTTTATTAAATGTCATCATTAGGATGCTGCTCCAAAATAATTTGGAATTTTAATACTCGCGATCTTTCCCACTTTGGTGTCATCCAAAGTCTGCTCTCTCTTCTGTCATCCAAGTTGTTAATGAAATATTGAATAGCACTGGATCCAGGACAGATCCAGCTGGGGCCCTGCATGGAATGTTCTCCAGCACTGACAAAGAAAGGAATTTCTGGGTTTCATTTAGAGCTCTGGATGATCTAATCCATTGGATTAGACAGCAGCTACAAGAAACAATGAAAAACCAAAACAATATCCTCAAACTGCTTTATATAAGTGCTCATTTTTTTTGGAGTAATACATAGAATACTTTTCCATTTCTCATCTTGAAGTCCTCTCAACATATCTGTGCTATATTTTATATCCATGGTTTTCTTTTTGAAGGAACAGAATCCCAACTGCCTTCTATAAATAGTCCAGCAAGGTTTTGAAGTTCAACTCAGAATTAGGGAAATAGAGAAATAGAATAGTTAAATACAACTTTTTTGGGTGGTGTTTGGCAGATTTATAATTATTTTTTTCCAGTAACAGCCTAAAAGGCATCAACACATCTTTACTGTGACAGCTCTGCTTTTGCAATGGAATGAAGGTAAAATCAACACCAAAAAAAAAAAAAGGAAAGAAATTCAACTTTTTGTATAAAACTCCACTGTTTTCTAGGCTAAACTACGGATTTTTAATGATGAAGTCTTCTAAGTTCACAAATTTCTACTTTCCCTAATGCTGGCTATATTGCTTGGGAGAAGCTGCTTGGATTTGGTTGAACATCCTTATCCCAGCTATGGAAATTGTCTGTGAAGAAACAGGACCCCCCTGGCCCAGACCAACCTGAACAAATGTGCATTAAATCAGAAAAATGACAAGGTATCATTAGGCTTTGAGAAACACTTTAAAGGCTGTGGAGGTTAAAGAATAATTTCAGTCTTGATGGCTTTTTTATATATTTCATTTCCCTCTCCCTTCAATCCATGCAAGGCACACTCTGGAATGATTTATCAGCCAAGATCAGACTTCAGCCATGTTTAACAGGTTTAATAGATCCAAAGTGTTCAATCATTCCTGGTTACCTGTTCTGCTGCCTGCCACAGGTCAAAGAGCCTCACCTGGCTGGTTCTGCACCTTGGTCCTACTCACCTCAGCCTGGTTCTAACCATCAGCATGTAGGCACACAGAATAGGATCTGATTGATTCACAGAATCCCAGAATCCCAGAATTATTTAGGTTGGAAAAGCCCTCCCAGCCCATCAAGTCCAACCGTGCCCATTGCCTATCTCATCCCAGCCCAGGGCACTGAGTGCCACATCCAGGAATTCCTTGGACAGCTCCAGACTCCAAACCTCCCTGGGTTGCCCCTTTCAGTGCTTAAATGATCAAAGAGAAAGACTTGGTTAAGTATTTTTGCAATGAGATAGGGTGGATTTATTCTCTAGCAACTCCTTTTCCCTTTAATTTTAAGAAATGACTGATTTTCAGAACTTGGAATATAGAAAACATGGGAAGATGTGGAACAAGTGAATAATGGCCAGAACAGCAAAGGGAGGATTATTTCGTGTGACTGCTTAGATATAATTTTGGATCAGAACCTTGTAGGACATTGGGACATCAGAGTCTATGAGGAAAACTGCCTCAGGGGCATCCCTATATCACTGCACCCTGCCAGGGCTGTAGGGGTTGTGACCTCCTGCTCTGTGTTCTCTGCAGTCCAGATAACTTCACGCCTTGACATTTTACCACATTTCCCCTTTTGCTATAGGAAAACTGAATTTATGGGACTTTATTTGTCTTTCCATTTAATTTGAAATGAATTAACTCAATCTGAGGTCATTTTCTGTAACTGGTTCCATGAAGTCTTCAACCATCTATCAAGGACAAATTTGTATCTGTGCCACTTCATGTTGTGTCACCATTTAGTAAGGACCTCTTTCCATGAGGACATTTTTAGCAGGAGTATTTCCTTTTGAGCCAGGAATGTAAAGGTTCCCACAAAAATTACTCCCAATAGTGACTCAGTATCTGATTAAAATGTTGAATCCTCACCTAAATCTGACCCCCGTGCCTGCAGCAAAGCCCTTACTTACTCCAGTATTTAGAGAATTGTAAAATCATAGAATCCCACAATGGTTTGGGTTGAAAAGGACCTTAAAGATCATCCAGACCCACTCCCTGTCATGGGCAGGGACATCTTCCACCATCCCAGGGTGCTCCAAGCCTCAATGTCCAACCTGGCCTTGGGCACTGCCAGGGATGGAGAACCCACAGCCTCTCTGGGCTACAATTAGTTCCTTCTTCCTTAATTCTTCTGCTTTGCACAAGGTCCACCAGAAAACTTTTTACCCTCTCTACTTCTTTTCCATCTCTTATCCATGTTCTCCTTCCTTACTTTCTTCTCCCTGTTTATTGACATTCCCTGTGATTACAATGCCAGTCTCCTCTAATCTCCTCTATGATACTGTAAAACTCTTCAGAGCTACAGCCTGTGTCCCAGAAGACAAGTCCTTTTTGGGACTTTCATGGAGCTTATTCATGAAGAAAAGGTCTTTTCATATTGTCCCACTCCACAGCGTGCCTGTATTTGACTTGCAGATTAAACTGGGATAGGAGAAATAAAACAGATTATTAAAAAAATAACATATTCAACCTCTCCTGGCAGACCAGTTGCTCAAGTTCCATATGTGCAAAAGTGATTCTCTGTTCTATTTTTTATTAAATTGCAGGAGTAGGATCCTAAAGCTGTCAATATTGACTCAGGAACCGTAGCTGAAATTCAAAATTTTACAAATGACTTTTTTTTTTTTGTGATCCAAGCTCATTTATTTACCTTCCCTGCTAGAAAAGACTCATCTAGGTAAGTAGCCAAGAACAGGAGGGTACAAATGGAGAACTGGAACCAGAGTTTGGCTGAGGTTGTATTGACTTTGGCAAAAACAAGAGATGAAAAATTATACCTCGGATAAAAATAAATTATAATCTGCAAGCGTTTGAATTAGAGGAGTTCTCCATGTAAACTTAATAAATGAATGTTAATTCAGTTACCAATTTGTAGCTATGAAACATAACGGGTGATGTTATTTCTTGGAACTTGTTTTGGAAAAGATTGCATAACCCATGAAGCAATTCTTCACAAAGTGTGTAAAAGTGTCATTTTATGTATTATTTATGTACCCAATGTTAGTTATGGCCTTTTTAATAGTACTTAATGCTGCTGTATGACATCATTCTTTCATTTACCAATCAAAAAAATAGAATTACCAATCCAAGCCATTTTGAAGATTAAAATAAATGGCTATCAGTTTGGATTTTTTCTGTTTAAGTTGTGCAAGTCAATAATTATCACTGGTGTGGAAAGGATTTTTACAAGGACTGATTGTCATACGAAGTCTACGTATTTGTTATTTAGTTAGTTGGCTTAATTACAATTTACTCACTGTGTATGTGTTAACTAATACACTGTTAATGTGCCTTGAGCAATTAATTTTGCCAGCAGCGTAGAACTGGCTCTCTGCGCTTGCCCCTTTATTAGTGGCAATTATTAAATCCAATTTTCCTTGTCCTTACTCCATTTCCTCCACTGCCTACAGGGCGTCCTGAAGGGAGGGTTGGGCCTCTCTGCTCCTCTCTCAGTCTCTGCATCCCTCCCATGCCCTGGGGAGGAGCAGGGCAGAGGGGGGCCAGGGTAGCCACAAGAAATAACAGGGACACCTTCCCTTGCATGGAGGAGGGATTGAGTCCATGTCCAACACCCAGCTGCAAAAGTCCTGATTTGGAAGGAATTGAATTTTTTTCTTTTTTTTTTTTTTTAACAGGACATTGGATCCAGAGGTTTGGATGCCTCCAAAATACGGAAGGATATAACTTCCTTTAGATGCTCAGATTTCTTGAGGTCACTGCAATTGATACAGATTTATAGGATGGTTTAGATTGGAAGGACCTCCAAAATTACCCAGTTCCAGCCTCCTGCCATGGGCAGGGACACCTTCCACTGCTGTCCACCTTCCACAGGCTGGTCCAAGCCCCATCCAACCTGGCCTTGGACACTGGGAGGGTGAACAGAGGGAGTTACTCAGTTTGAGATCCTTGCTATAAACCTTGTGCCTGTTGTAAGTCAATCTATCTACTAATTAAAATATCAGCCAAAAAGTGCCTTTTGCTGTGCACTCCCCTCAGATGGCCAATGAGCAAAAGGATTTTCATTAATATCCTCCCTTCTCACTGAACAACCTTCTCACTGGATGTCTTTTTTTGAGGGCAGCAACGCTGTCCTGTGGTTTGCAGATCATATTCCCTAATTTGTTGTGCTGGCTCGTGCTCCCAGGCCCAAAATGCAGTTTGCAATATTCCTCCCAGGGAGCTGGCCCAGCACTGCAATTACCTCTGCCTGCTCCGCCAACTGCAGGATCCCAGCTTGGCACGGCCAGCAGAACCTGGGCTCCAGCTGAAGGGCTGGAAACTGCCCATTTTGCAAGGGCTCTTCTCAGCCTCTCTCACTTTTTCTAACTTTTTCTTTCCAAATATTCCAAGCATTGCCCCTTCCCGGAGCAGTTTTTTTGGTTTACTGAAAAGAGGAAGAATTAACCCATTTAATTGCTGACCTTGATGCGTTGCTGATCTTGATCTGTGATTTTGTCCATCAGAAAAAATTCTCTGCTCTCTCAGAGGAGACACAATCATTTTTTTACAATACATATTTTAAGTGATTTGAAACCAAAGTGATTGGAAACCAAAGTGATTCCAAGGCCCCTAACTGTCCAACAGGACAAACATAGCAAACTTTAAAGATCATCACAGGTTCAAATATCAAAAATTCTTAAATTATGAGTTGAATTGTGAAATGTAGGTTGTGTGAGCAGGGAAAGCACTGGCTGATTGACATATATGAGGTATGTGAGTGTTTGGAAGCCTTTCCCAGGATTTTCTGTTACCTTTCTAAGAAAACTCCTGTCTCAAAAGGAGACATTGAAACAGAGGGAAGTGAAACCAGCAGGAGTTTTGTATTTGTCCAGATGGGAAGATTCTCCCTTCATTTCCCAAGGCATCTCTGTCCCCCCTGTGAGCAAAACTTTTGTGTCCATGGTCCAAAAGTCCAACACCATGAGCAGATTGAGCAGAGCCAGGGGTTTGGGATTTGGGATATTGGTGACCCTGGAGTAATGAATGGCCACCTTGTTCCACCTCCTCTTTAAATCCAGCCTCCTTGCTACAACTGCTCTGCATGTGAACACCATCCAACCAGCAGCTCTCGAGGCAGCAGAAATGTAAAAATACAGAATTCTTCATGAGAACCTCTGAAGGAACAAGAAAGTCTGCGTCCCACTTCTCACACAAATTATTTTGGATGACACCCAAGAGTAAACAACCTTGTTGTGTTGATATTGTCCTTTCCACAGATTAAATTTCTCAGCCAAAATAAAGAGGAGTTCCAAAAGATTTTTTCTGATTTGGAACATATAATTTTCCATGTGTGTACTTCATATTCATCAAATCTGCTTTATTAACACAAGATTTGACTTAAAGCCAAGAGTATCCAAAATGTTACAATTTTGGGTTATGAAATCTAGTTTTAAAATTGCCACACTTTTAGAGTTTGAGCACAAGTAAATTTAATATTGCTGGTGACAAAGAAATTCCAGAACACTTCTGGAAATAAGGTGAAAACTCTGCTTTCTGTTGTTTTTCCTAGAGATGCTGCTCTCAGATGGGGAAAGGTACAGCACTAACAACATATTTGCAATTACCTGCAAGACTTAACCAAGGAAGTAGTCAGTTTATAGTTACCTTCAATATGTAAACTACAAATTATTAGTGCATGAAAATGGCATCGAAGTTCTGTTGCTGGGGTCTAGTAATTTTGGATATTTTCCATGCTATTACTGCCTGCTCCATATACCTTTACTGGTTCTTTTTGAAATTAAGTTAATGGCACTCTACAGAAATGGACTGCCTACTGAGAGTGAAAGCTTGCTTGCAAGGATGGACTAACTTCCTACTGGGAAGCACTGATTTGGCACAAACAAAGAAATGCTTTAGCATTAATTTACTCCGGTATCAAAATATTTAGAATAAATTATTTAAAATATTTAAGGACCGAAGGGTCAATATTTGCTTTTAATAAATAGGACCTGTGTACAAATATTTGATGCTGAAATTTCCTCTGGTATCTCCAGGTATATTATGGAGATAATGGATTCTCCACTTGCCAGGAGTGGTTTTTTTCCCCCTCCAGGCAATCAGGGACACATTCTTGAATTGGGGCTTACACTTGTGTGCACCCACATTTGCTCACCTATTCTCCTGTGGATTGAGCTCTGTTCACATTAGCACAGGTAATATCACTGCAGGATTTCCTTGGCTTCCACCTGAAAAAGGTGAGGGGAGGCTGATTGCAGATGGTTCCTTGCCACTGCCTTCACAGGTGAAAGTTTTTTTAAAAAAACCAAAACTATTTGACTTGTTAAATGACCCTTTTCTTTGAGCATTCTCTCTCTGACACGAGGCTGCAGAAGCCAATCTTCTCCTGCATGTGCTTTTCCTTTCCTTATCCACCTGTTCTGTCAGGAATCAGGATGGCAGCAAAGCCATGGCCTGGCTCCTTGAGCATTTGGGAGAGCAAGCGAAGGTCTTTGCTCTTCCAATACACCCATCCCAATATTACCCAGAATAGTCCAATATTATAGTGCTATTTTCATGTCTAGAAATAGGAAAATTTGCAGAGAGTGAACACTTCACTGATGAGCAATTTCTAAAATCTGTTTTGTAATTTTTTCGAGTATTTATTGGTGGTTTTTTTTTAATTCCTTTCCTTTCCTTTCCTTTCCTTTCCTTTCCTTTCCTTTCCTTTCCTTTCCTTTCCTTTCCTTTCCTTTCCTTTCCTTTCCTTTCCTTTCCTTTCCTTTCCTTTCCTTTCCTTTCCTTTCCTTTCCTTTCCTTTCCTTTCCTTTCCTTTCCTTTCCTTTCCTTTCCTTTCCTTTCCTTTCCTTTCCTTTCCTTTCCCTGCTCAGATATTCCTCCATCCAGGTTATACCAGACCCATTTTCCATTAAAATCAGCATTTTCTGTCCCCTGCTCCTGGCAGTTCGTGCAGAGGGGCACAGACTGGAGCAGACAGCGGGTGCTTTTTCTTTTCCCTTCCCAAGTTAAGCCCATTAGGCATGGATTGAATTTCCAGCCCATTCCCTGGAACATCACAGGGCCCAGGGAAGGCAGAGCTGTTGGCAGTAAATCGCAACACAAAACACAAACTCGTTTGTCGCTGCTGCTGTAACTCCTCGGTGCTTTGAATGCTGATTTCCACCCATCAAGTACATTTTAATTAAGCAGCAGTACCTTTTACTCCCAGTGATGTCCTAAACTTTTGTAAATCAGGGATTTACTTCATTGCACAATCATTCCAAGTGACAAAAACCTGTCTTTTTTCTGTCACTGCAATGAGAGGATAAGAAGAAATACAATTTTTTCTCTCAAAAATAGTTCTTTATCTTACAAAATAATTCTTTTTCTCAGAAAATTGTTGTTGCTGAAGGTCTTGGCCATAAAGAAAAATGTTGCCAGAGCCCCTCATCATCTCCTAAGCTCATATAGGCCGCCTGCATTTCACATTATTAATATTCCTTTAATTCATTTAAATAGTTTGGGGTTTGTAATAATGATGAGTTTGATGCAGCCTTGACCAGTGCTGGAAATTCAGAGGGGCCTCATGGCCAGAGCATCCTGGGCCAATGGAGTGTTGCTGGATGAGGACTAAGCCCAATTTAGCCATTAATGAGCCAGAGTGGGAAGCAATTTCCAAGTGCCCATAAATCAGTCATTTGGTTTCCTCTCATATGAGGCTCCAGAGCTGTTCCATGCCAAATTTCAGCCTTTAAGCCTCAACAACATTAATAAAATGGCATTTTTGTGTCTCCCCCTTTATTGAACTGAACAATTACACTCTTTTTCACCTTCCCTCTTTCTGCACAAGCAGTTGAAGATTTTTTATTGCGTTTTCCTCCCTTAATTTCTCCTAAGAATCCAGTTCCAGGCTAAGGGCTGAGCGTCATCTGAGCAGAGCCAGGTACAGGAGGCTGGCAAGCAGTCCAAAACGAGGAGTGACACTCAGAGTCTTTAATTAGGAAGTCCCCCTCCCTGGCTTTTATAATAATTAATAAACCCTGATCCTTTGCCCAACAGCCAGTGGGCAGGGATGGGTCACTGAACCTTGAATTTGAGATGGCAAAGAACCAAAGGGAGCCAAAGCTGCTGCCTGGGAGTGCTGAGAGGTTGTGATGGTTGGTGGAGAAATTGGACATTTTTTGGCTTTTTTCTTAATCTAAGCAGTTGGGTGACTTTCAGCCTGGTTTAGCCAGCACATTCTGGGAAAGGGAATGTGTTCCCAGCTCCTCTGCTCGGGATTTTCCTTTGGCCTGTGCCATGGGGATATCATCTGTGACAGTAGGACACTCTGAGGAATGCATGGAAAATAGGGGTGACCTGAAAAAAGGAAAGGAAAGGAAAGGAAAGGAAAGGAAAGGAAAGGAAAGGAAAGGAAAGGAAAGGAAAGGAAAGGAAAGGAAAGGAAAGGAAAGGAAAGGAAAGGAAAGGAAAGGAAAGGAAAGGAAAGGAAAGGAAAGGAAAGGAAAGGAAAGGAAAGGAAAGGAAAGGAAAGGAAAGGAAAGGAAAGGAAAGGAAAGGAAAGGAAAAAGGAAAGGAAAAAGGAAAGGAAAAAGGGAAGGAGAAAGGAAAAAGGAAAGGAAAGGAAAAAGGGAAGGAGAAAGGATAAAGGAGAAAAGAAAAAGAAAATGAAAAGTTAAAAAAAAAAGGAGGGAAAAAAGGGGAAAAAATTAAAAAGGACTGGAAACGAGCAACCACTGTAATTCCCTAAAAACTGCTCCAAACAACTCTAAAAATCCCACATGGAGGTGAGCACAGCTCCAGGCAAGTTGGAGACAGCTTCAGTCCTGCCGTGGACAGGCAGGAGCTGTGTGGGGCCTGGAGCTGGCATTGCTGGACAACAGGAACACCACAAAACCCTCCTGCTTTGTCACCTCTGCCATGGATTTGGGCTCGAGGCTACTCCAGCCCTGGCACTCCAGAAACGCATTCAATGAGTGGAGGGATTTTGCTCACATTGTGCTTCTCATTAGTAAATCTGAATACAAATAGGTTTTACCCTAAATAACTCTTGTGCTGTCCATGTTGCCTCCCCAACCCGTTACATTAGGAAAAGTTAATTTTATATGACTAAATATAATCAGAAACACAACATGAGGCCTGTCAAGTTGACATGGTATGATGGGTACCTTAACACTTCCCAGCAGGTGACGTTGTTTGCACACTGCTTAAACTTGTTCATCAACCACTTCTTGCATGATAACCAGAATATTAACAATCCAGGGAAGGTGGCACCGGGCTCCTGACACGTTCAAATGCATCTCATCAAGGGGGAACGCTGCCAAAGGAAGGGCTGCAGCTCATTTTGGGGTTTCTTCTTCTGCTTTTTCCCTCTTTATCTTCTGTGCTATGCCAAGATCAAGCCCCCAATGCTCCTTGTGTGGCCAATATAAAACCAATCCTAAAAGTCAGCAAAAGAGGTTACAGATCAAACCCAGGTTCAAATGAGTGTAACCACCAGTGGTGATAAAAGAGCAGGAAAAGGAGTTGAAGAACTCGAGTTACACAGGTGTAAGAACTGTGCTTAGGCAGATAATTTGTTAACAAAGCAATTATTTCCAGACAATCTCAGCAGCCCTTCCTTGCCCTCTCAGCACTGGAGGTGAGGTACCACCAGTGGCAGAGCACAAGGTCTTTTAGCAAAAATAATGAAGTTAAAATTCAGGTAGGAAGGTTTCCTTCATGAAGTTAACATTCAAGTAGGAAGGTTTCCTTCACTGTATTAAAAATTACCTTTTTAACATCATGTATATATTTTTTTCTGTCATTTATCCCCTTTTTTTCTTTTTTTTTTTGGCCATAGTTGATGTAAAATCTGGGATTTGCTTTATTTTTAGTCTATTATTGCAGTTTTGGTGCTACTCATTCAGAAGTTGGACTTGATGATCTTGGAGGTCTTTTGCAACCTTGATGATTCTGTGATTCTGAAATTCTGTTTGTGAATTGTGGGATTTCAGGCTATTTTGTAGATTCCTGTGAGTGATCCAGCACTTCCTGACCTATTTAATCCACTTCTTTATGCAGGTGTTTCAGTCCTAATCAGTATTTACTGCACAAACCTAAATGATTATGGTTTGATTGCTTTTCTCAACCCAAAATTTCCAAGCCTGCTGTTTTGGGCGATTTGGATTCTACAGGAAGTAGAAGGACTTTCCTTGAGGGTGGGGAATCCATCCAGGGCCAGTCCTGAGCTGTTTTCTTCAACCTGTGCTCCAACTTTCCCCTCGCACCATCCCTCTGCCCTTGAAAGGAAGACAAAATCATTTCCTGCACAAAATCCTCAAGGTTCTCTCCCTGCCAGAGCTTCCTGGAGGCAGAGGAGTGGTCTGGGATGAGGAGCTGAACCTGGATCCAGTTCAAACAGTCCCAGGGGGAACCTGGCATGTAAAACTCCACATTTCTGCATTCCCAGCCTTCGCCAAGCCTTGCTTTTTCCCATTAAAAACCAGCACCTCTCTGCTTTAAACTAAAGCCATGCCATGTATTTTAATTGAGGCTCTGGTCTCCAGCTCCCAATACTTATAATCAGATTCCAGTTTTCCAGCTAAAGCTGTTTATTGATGTCCTACTTTTTTCACCACCGTAGCATGTCAATAAATTGGAGAATAGTTCCGTAGGTTAGATTTCCCCAAGCTTTCTGGGGAAATCCTCTGACAATTTGCTGTATAAAGTCAGTTAATTGCTTTATATAGCAGAGCAATAGCAAGTATTTAGACGTATCATATGACAGACATTCCAAAAATATGGGAAAGACATATTTGTCAATAAAATGAAGGCTGGAAAAGCAAATTATTTTATTATGTGAAAGTTCTGGGTTTGAAGCTGAGTTCTCTTGATTGTCCCAATAACTGACATGCCTTAACCAGCTGTCTGAAAGAAACACTTGCTGCTTATTTTTCTGAACCTTCTCAGGACCTCCCCGTAACCAACCAGAAAGGAAATCTCCAGGTGCCAAAGAAAATTTAATACAAAAAAAGAAAAGTTCAAATTATATTTTCTTTTAAGTCGGATAGGGCCATAATAGAAAAAGATCATCAAAAACAATGAAAAGAAATAATTGTTAATTTCTACAGTACCTTGAAACAGAAGCCCCTGAGAATAAATAGAATAAGAATACTATTAAAATTTCCTCTTTTATTATATCTTCTCTGCCAGAGTAATTGTTGCTGTGTCCAATATATGCAGAGGACAATTTACTAGCTGTTTTCTATTAGTTTCTAGCATTAACATATACAGAAATAAAATGAATAGCTAGCTTTTCTTTGGTTAATTAAATGACTGACAAGCCACAGATGTTGCTGCACCGACTCTTCCATATGATTAAAAAAAAATCCACCCTGGCAAACAAAAGAACAGCAGCCCAGCAGTGTAAATGGTCTCTTTATTAAGTGAATATTGATGCTACATTATGATTTTTTTATGAATGTGAATAAGGTAGAAGACTTGTTCCTTCTCCAAGTTTTATATTAAGATTTGAAAAGAAAACCTGTTTCCTACATAATTCCCACAAAGGAGCTCAGGAGATGGTTTACTGGAGAAGTGACCTAATTTACAGGAGGTTCTGCTTCTCCAACATCTCTCACCAAAGTGCATTTTTATTAGCAAGATACATATCTTTAATTTTTTTTTTCTCTGGCATAATTTTAATGGAATCTTGGTAGCTAAAAGCTGGTATTGAAAATAAATATTCCATTTCTATTCAGGACTTTGTTTCACTAAAAAACTCGAAGAGATTTTATAGAAATATTCATAGGATAAGTATATTAAACTGCAGCTCCCTCCCTTCCTACCTCGTCCCTGCTTTATCTTTATTAATCGTAGAACTCCTCTCGGATTTGAGCAGAGTTTCTCTCATCTATGGGGCTGTTCCATGTTCCTGAGACCTGGAGCCATTAATTTAATATCCAAATAACTGGAAATTAAAAATGGGGAGTTCTCACTAGCAGTCCTGGATATTCTGTACTGTCCAGTGCCTCCAATGTGCTCTTCTGATTCAGCACTTTTGGCTTTAACAGGTATTAATTTCTGATTTATTTTGCATAGCCTGATGGTTTGGATGACTTTTTTTTTCTTAGTTCCTTCATCTAAATAAGTATGAGGAGAGTTGGGAACAGAGTATTTTTAACTTTTAACACTAGGAATTACATTTATTGTGAATTAAAAATATTTGGGAGGAGCAGATATAATATAAGACTGTTTAAAAAAAATATAAGTAAAACATATATAAATATATAATGTGGTTTAGTGTTGAGTAAGTTGTGATAGCCCAGTGCCAGCACTGGGGAGCCACAGCATCCTTGTGGAATTCCCACCATGTGGAATTCCCTCCTCCCCACGGGTGAGTGATGATGCCACAACTCCTACCAGGGGACAGAACCCAGGAGCCACAGAGAAGGGTCCCCAGCACTGCGTGCAAGTTTGGGACAGGAAGTGAAGTAGAATAATTTAGCTAATTAAGCCAGGAAAGAATTTAAAAGGACAGAACATAATTACTGATGATGGATTTAAGCCAGAACATTGAGACTGGAAACAATATGCTTGTGTAAAGTGCCATATTTAATTAACAGGGGCAGCTTAGGTATAATATTTACATATTTGTAAAACACTCCAGGAGCACAGAGCCTCTTTTCCATCAAGTGAGACCTCTGGTGCGGTATTGAATTACAAGAAAAATTGAATTTACAAGAAAATCTCCCCACTTACCAAGTTAAGCATTTTGCAGAGCTTGGACGTCATTTGAGATTCTGAATTTTGCTACTGAGCAGGCCTTGCTCTCATAAACTGGGGAGATCCAGCCAGGGCACTGCTGCAAGCTCAACTCCCAGGCAGCTTCTTAATGAAAGGAGAAAATGGATACAAACAATACTTACCTCTTCTTGCAGCTCTTCTCCATCCTTTAATAGCATCAAGAACGTCTTCGTGTCTCCTCTTCCAGGCCACAGCTCCCCCAAGCTACAGCTAGAAGGGCTGAGCCTGAAGCGACAGGAATTTCACCCTGGAATACCAATAATTCAGAGCATCCCTACCTGAGCAAATCCACCAAGCCACCAACCACATTGCCCCCAAAAATTCATTTTGAGGTTTGGCCTCGCGGGTTTGGCGAGCTCTGCTCGATGCCAAGCTCCAGAGGCCTCCAAGAGTTGGGCTTCCTTTTGGCTGAGAGAATTCCCGTGAAAATTCCCAGGTCCTGCTCCGCACGGGATGGAGAAGGAAATCCTTCACCCCCTCCTGCCTGGCTGCATTAATTAGGAGGGTGATGAATGGTGCTCACCCTATGTAAATAAATAAATGTGTGCCGGGGCTCCAGCCCAAGGAAAGTGCAGCTATGTTTTAGTGGACGGCGGCATCATATTTCATGGAGTAAAAGTTGTGAGGGAAGAGGAGTGATATTTATGGAGTGCAAAGCACTGTGGGATTTTGTGGGAAACCACATATATTCAGCTTGTCAGAAAACATCTTAATATTTACTCTTACAATCCCTAGGCTACTGCTTTCTAAACCTAAAGCTTTCATTAGCCCATTTAGCAGATATAAAACATTTGGGAGCCTGGTGAAAGAGTTACTTTCGGGAGTGGCATTTTTCACAGCAAAACGATGATACCTTTGCATAACCTCATTATGCAGCAGTGCCAGCTCCTGCAAGTGAGCTGCTTTATCCCATCCAACTAATTCCTAATTCCACGTTTCCCTTCCCAGCCTTTGAAAACCCCAGACCATCCCCTCAATTCTGTTCTCAACTAATTCCTAGTTCCATGTTTCTCTTCCCAGCTTTTGATTACCCCAGACTATCCCCTCAATTCTATTATTTTCCACACAGAAGGATCTCGTTTTTGGGGATGTGCCTCCCCATTGAAACCACCAGCATGGAGAGTGTTGGCATCTGGTAATTCCAATGGGATGGCTCCTTGCATTTCATGGAATTACCAGTGGATAAGGTGGTGGTGGTGCCCACATTCCTCCCTTCCCCATTTGCTGCCCCACAGATGTTTTTCCCAGCTGCTCCTGATGCCCTCAGCAGCTTCCTTTCTTTATGGCTCACAAGCCACAGGGAAAAAAAAAAAACCAAAAAAAAAACCCCAAAAAAACCTTTTTATTCCTTCCTGTCAGTTCAGGGCTGCAACAATTTTATGATGAGAAGTTTTATAAATTGAAAATAAAGAAGTATTCCTTAAAACCTAAATAAGGATGATATTTGTTTTGGTCAAAATAAATATTTTTCACTCCCGTTGCATGCACAATATGTTCCATTAAGAAAGGTTAATTCTATATTAAATATAATCGAAAACACAACATGGGGCCTGTCATGCTGACATGGTGCAATAGGTACTTTAATACTGCTCAGCAGGAACCCTTGTTATATTTTTTATATGTTAGTAGATGTCTACTTAGAATTGATCAAACCTTTCCTTCTGAAACATATATGCCAACACCTCCACAACACACTATAAACCAGACTCTCAGAAAACAATAATGATGCTTATCAGTCACTCGCCTTGAGTTTGCTTGTGAAAAACCTCTAGCTAGTGTGCTATTGGAGCTCTTAAAACATAGATCTTTTTGCTGCACTGATAATTCACTCACAGCTTGAGATTGATGACTATGTGAAGTCCATAAAAGATGTTACCACTATATTTTCTTCTTATGATTTATTTTATCATGTTGTCAAGGTTTGCAGAAAACAAGAAACAAATCAATGAATGTCATGCTTAAATATTAAAGAAGGCTGTAATACACAATTTTATTCAGATGCCTTATTCAATCTTGCAGCTCTGAAAAGGGTAGCAGCAGCAAAGCTTTTATTTGAATTACTTTTGGAAAAATTAATTTAGTGTGAATGTTGAATTGTGAATGGCAAAAGGGTTGCTAACCTTATTTGTTTAAAGAGGAATGGGGAGTAACTTGGTTTTTTTTTGACCAAAGGTTTTGAGAACCTGGGGAAATTCCCCAGCTTTTCAACTCCAGAAACTTTGGAATGGAATTTCTTAATGAGATCATGCTTTCTAAATTAATGAAATGCTGCCTGAGCAAAGGGGGGACGTGGTGGAGGCTTGGAGCTGGATCTTGGTATCAGCAGTCCCTGAGTGCTGCAGAGCTGTTTGAAAAAAAGGCTTTTTCTCCTTCATTCCTACAAAACTGAGATCACAGCACACACCGTGGGCCAGGGGAGGTGGGGGACAGAGGGGGAAGGAGGCTGTGGCCCCACACTGCTCCTGAGCTGCCTCTCCCCTTCCTGATGCCCTTCCTGGGCTTCATTATGGCTTGGACATAAAGCAGCAATTAACCCGAGCTTGATTTTTTTTTTGTTTGGCTCATTGATTTGCTTTTTGTTGTTGCTGTTTGGGGTTTTTTTGGGTGATTTTTTTGTTGTTGTTGTTTTTTAGTGGGTTTTTGGGTTTTTTTGTGTTTTATTTTTTAATATTATTATTAAAGTCACTGTTCATTCTTAGGAATAGAAGAGATTCCCTCAGAATTTTTTTTTTAAATCTCTTTTGAATATAGTGAGTCTAAAACAATGAAAACACCTAAGCAATCTGTTCACTTCAAAACCACGAAAACCTCCCTTTTTTGAGCTTTCTACTCTGTTTCCCACCTCTAGGAAGAGCTTTGGTGACCTTTTTATTCTCTCTAAGGCTGACTTGTCCTACAGGAGCAGACAGGACAGATCTGAATGGGCAGCACTTTCTGCCATGAGGGAGCAAAGTTGCATTTTTACGTCCTTCTTGTGCCATTTTATTGCATTCTGGTTCTGTAACTGTACCAAAGATAGGAGATAAAAAGGAGAAAAAGAGAGCAGAGATGCTTGTTAGTCCCACATCTCCAGGGCCCAAGGGAATTGTCCAGTTCTTGGATGTGCAGAGCTCCATCCCTCAGATTCCAAGTGTGTGGTGAGCAAGGAATCCTTGCAAGGATGCTCCCCAACACTGGCAGGGGCTGTCACTTTCATTTGTTATGGCATTTGAACTACTAAAATCCATCCTTTAACAAGAATAATTGGGTTTGCTGAGGTTCCTGGCTGCTGAGTTCACACTCCTCCCAGCTAGAGGTGTTTTCCCATAGAAGCTGTGGCTGCCCCATCCCTGGAAGTGTTCAAATTCCTTAATGTCACCACTGAAATGGTCTCTGAGTGACAGGAAAAGCTGTTTGGGGCTGATTTTAGACAAGTGAGGAACGCTGTACACCTTGAAGTCACCTGGCCCGTGGTAAACCAGAAATCCTCTGGCAGCATCCCTGCTCCATTCCTGACCACCAAGGGGGAATTCAAGTGGCTGGAGCTCACCAGGGCTGGCTCTGGGTCAGAGTTTCAGTGTGGTCACTGATGGGATTTCCAATGCTCCCAGGAGACACAGAGGAAATTTTGATGAATAACGAGTTTTTAATACTCCTGGATGGTTTAGGGTGGGTGATCCCCCTCCTTCTCAAAGGGGCTCCAAGCAATTCCTGCAACCCTCACTCATGGGTTCTTTCTGAAGCCTGGGCAGCAGTGACAGCACTGAGGGGTCCCTGCAATATTTCCATGAATTATTTTGTTGCAGATCAGCCAGTCCAGAGGCAGGTGGAGAGCACGAAGCCTGCAGGGAAGGGGCAGAGCCATGCTCTGCTCGGGCTGTCCCACACTGACCTCCTGTCAGCTCGGCTGCTCTTGGGGAGAAACAGGATGAAGCCACTCAGGGAACCTTGCACTGCTGCCCGAGGCCATTTTTAATAAAGTTTTATTTGTCCATGATGTGTTTTCCACACTTGGAGATAACACAATCAAGGAATCACAGCAATGCTGAGGTTGGAAAAGTCCTAAAAGGTCCTCGTGTTCCCCAGCACTGCCAAGGCCAGCTCTAACCCCTTGTCCCCAAGTGCCACATCCACGCATTTTGGAACATATTTCTGAGACAAAGATCTAAATAAATAATTTAAAAATAAATAAAAAGTAAGTAAGTATAAGTATAAGTATAAGTATAAGTATAATATAAATATAAATATAAATATAATATAATATAAATAATATAAATATAAATATATGTGTATATAATATGTATATATATGTATGTATGTATGTATGTATGCATGTATGTATAAAAATGTATATATAATATGTATGTTTAAAAATGTACAGCTCAAGATCACCCAGGCTGCTGCCCTCCCCAACAAATCCCATTCACAAGCCCCATGAATTACAACCAGGTTTTGGCTAAACTCTTCCCTTTGCTCTTTTTCAAATCCCAGCTCTAAAGAACACTTAAAATATTTTAAGGAACATTTCTCTTTGCTTCTCTACACTACTCTTTAGTGCACACACCTTGTTCTTTCCTCCAGAGATGGAATTGATATTGAGTGAGCAGATTAGGCAAGATCATTTTTGTCCACCCCAAACAGATTGGGCAGTGAGAGAGATGAGTTATTTTTTAGTTAATTAAAGTTGATCCTTTAATTCAGTTTAAGACTCTAAGTACAAATGAAAGGGTATTTTATTTGCAACTTTCAAAGTGCATCTGGGTGTATTTATAACAGAGTATTAAAAATAAAGTGTGTTAAATTACTTTTGAGTATATTATTTAAATTAATCTTAGAACAATTTATGAAAGAAAAATACTGCAACAAAGGATACAGTTTTAGCAGTTTGCAAACTTTGCTATTTTTATAATACAGGTATAGAGAAAAAACTTAAAATTGATCAGTTTTGACTTTCCATCTTTTCCCCCTTTGCCTGCCCAGCAGGGTGCAAAATCATGGCCAGATTAAACTGACATAACCAGGGGCAGGATTATCAGAGATACCAAATTCTGTCCCCAAGAGAGGCTCCAAGACAGCCTGTGCTGAAAACCTTCCTTTGCTCAGGAAATCACAGGATCCCAGCCTGGTTTGGGCTGGAAGGGACCTCAAACTCCACCCAGTGCCACCCCTGCCATGGCAGGGACACCTTCCCCTGTCCCAGGTGCTCCAACCTGGCCTTGGGCCCTGCCAGAGCCACCAGTGCTTTGAGGAATCTGTTCCAGTGCCTTGGTCAGAGTATTCATAGAACTGAAAGCAATGGAAAATTATTTTTCCTTTTTTTTTCCCCCATTTATTTGTTTTGGCAACCGCTCTGGATACAATTTACCCACGTGCAGATGGCAAACACGAGCCCCATGGCCTGAAATCCCCTGTCAGACTTTTATTGGAGGTGGGATTGGTGGGATGGCCCCAGCTCTGTGGTAACCTGAAAGTCCCTCCTTCGAGACTTCAGCTTCTGCTGCTTCCCCCTTTGCCAAGATCTGACTGGAAGTGCTGGTTTTTCCCAGGCCTGGGTGGCTGCTTCAGCTTTATTTTCGTTTTATTTTCTTTGACATGTGTTTTTTAATTGTGGTGCATCTCAGCTATTCAGACAGGGCTGGATGGGGAAAAAAAAAAATGTTATTTTGCATTTTTCAAAAGATTTTCGAGACAATTTTTTTGACTTTTATTCGCACAGGGAAAGCTTATTTGCACAATGGCAGCCCACAGGCTGTGCTCATAAAAATAAAATCAACCCAAATATATTGTTGTTGGTACAATTTAATTCTAGGCTATGATTTTGTGGGTTGAGCTGTGTTATCACTGAAGAGAGGGTTGTTTCTTTTAACATTTTCCTCCTTGAAACTTCAAATAATGTGAACTCTAGATGGCTTTTTTTATTATCACTCATACATTTGGAGACCCCTTGAAGATGCAGGTAACAAAAGAGAGGAAGAGCCCTGGAAAAGTTTCCATTTGTGTTGGAAATTGTTGCTTGAACTTTTCAGGAGGTCACCTGCATTCCCCAGCCCCTCTGGAAAATCCGGGCAAGCTTCCTCACACTGTTTCTGTAGGAAATGTTGTGGTAAAGATCAAGCAGCACAGTGCTGGAACTTGCTAAAAATGCCTTGGGCTGCAGCTGTTTCGTTGCACACACACATTTATTAAAAATTTACCCGGAATATTCCTCCTCGTGCTGCTTCTCCTTCAAAAAGCTGGACTGCAGCTTGTGCCTGGCCTCATAGTGCCTTAAAATATAGCTGAAAACACAAACTGTGTGCTTTGGGATATAAAAATATTCCCATTTAATGGAATAGCTGATGGATTGCATCACTGCCTGGATGGGGTTTGGCCTGGGCAGTACCAGGTGCTAAAGCAGGTGTTCACAGAGTGCTTACAGGGGCAAGAGTTTGAGGTAAAATATTGATTGTGCTGAGGGTAAAGACAAATTATTCCCTTTGACACCATCAGGCCCAGGATTTCCTCCAGCATTTGGGAGGAAATGCTGTGTCTGGATACAGAGGCTTTGGTTGGACCTGTCAGCTTTGAGGAGCTCAGAGAGGGAACCTTCCCCACATGCACTGAGCTGTTAATCACCCAAATTTTCCTATTAAAAAATCACAGAATCCTTGAGGGTGGAAAAGGCCACTGAGTCCCAGCTGTGCCCTATCCCCACCCTGTCCCCAGCTCTGAGTGCCACCCCCAGGTGCCACCTGCAGGGATGGGCACTGCAACCCTCCCTGGGCACTTCCTGAGCCCCCTTCCCATGGGGAAATTCCTGCTGTGCCCACCCTGAGCTGCCCTGGCCCAGCCTGAGGCCGTTCCCTCTGCTCCTGTCCCTGTGCCCTGGAGCAGAGCCCGACCCCCCGGCTGTGCCCTCCTGGCAGGGAATTCCAGAGAGGGAAAAGATCCCTGGGGATCCTCCTTTGCTCCAGGCTCAGCCCCTTCCCAGCCCCCTCAGGGATTCTCCAGGCCCTTCCCAGCTCCCTCAGGGATTCTCCAGCCCCTTCCCAGCTCCATTCCTTGTCCTGGACACGCTCCAGCCCCTCCATGTCCTTCTTGTCCTGGGAAGCCAGAGCTGGGCACAGGAGTGGAGGTGTCACAGCCATGCTCAGCACACAGGAGTCAAATCAAGCCAAATCTTTAGGTGGTAGCCAATTTCCCTGGCAGCTCACAGATATCTGGCTGATCTGATCCTGTTTGTCCATAATCACCCATAGAAGATCTTACTTTAGTTTCCATGCTGGTGTGTGGATGTTGATTTAATGGAGTTGCACCAGTGCACTGAAGAACTGGAAAAGGCTCCAGCCCAGTGTGTGTGTGTCTATGTAGATAGAATTTTTTAAAACACCCTTATTTGCACAATAAATACAAAGTTAATGTTTTGGCTTTCTTCTGGGACAATCTGTAAGAGAAAAACTAGAGCTGGGGATTAAAGAGAGTGTGCAAGTAATGTGTAAACCATGAAATTCAATTAGTTCCTCTTAGGAAGCCAAATTTTGGTGAATACTGTAGAGAAAAGGTAGGGATAAAATGCCTAAGCCAAAGCTGTGCTTAATAAGCTTCAGTAATTAGTTATAAATGGCTCGTTAAACCTGGAAACACATCTCTCCTTGCCCATGTTTATGAATCCTAGCAAAAATAGATGATAGGGTTAAATAATAACTTGGAAGAGTTTCCATCCTAAGTTTTCTACCACAAACTTTTTGGGATGGGGGCACATCCAGTCCTGGTGCTTGTGCTGCTTCCCAGGAATCCCAATCAGTGTGGGGGAGATGGTCTGAGAAGGGCTTATGCAAATGTGTGCTTAAAGGGAATATTGGGGAAATAGTGACCAGACTGGCTGATCAGGTCACGTCTAAAGAGCTGCACAGGAAATCAGGAGCATTGTTCTATTATTGATGGGTCCCTTTTTTTAACCCCACATCCTCTCATTTTTTGCTGTATCCAGGAACAATTTGATATTTGGATTGTACAGTGACTCTTCAGAATTGGGAAGGTGAAAGGTAAATGGTGCTGCAGTGTGTGATGGATTAATTGGCAAATGTTCCTGTAATTGTTTCTGGCAGCTCTACACCCACCTCACTTTTCTTGTCTCCCTGAAGTCAAAAGTGCTGGAGAAAACACCAACATCCCAAAACAGAGCTGCAGCTCCTGCCCCACAATTCATCTTACAATCAAAGCTGCTTTGCTGTCAGAACAGGAACTGGAGCAACAAATGCAGACCAAAGGCAATTCCTCTCCCTGCTGCCTCCCCCCAGCTCCCTCCAGAACTCACAGAAATCCCCCTCTCATCCATATTGTGAACAGTAGACACCTTTGACCTACAAGCCCTTTTTTTCCAAGAAAAGTGTTTTCCTGGCCACATATTCCAAGTCTCCTCTTTCTATTCACTTTTTCTAAATATTCATTACTTTTGAAAAATTGGCCCAAACCTGAAACATTTCCAACTGGAGCTTTTTACAGGGGGGATTGGGTCAAACTGGAGTTCCTTGATCCATTGTTACTTAATTTCTGGGTCAGGTTCCAGAAAGAACCCTTCTTCCTCTCTTCCTTCAGATGGAAAACACTCAAGAATTGATTTTCTGCTGGGAAAGATGGTTGGAATTTCAGGAGAAACACAACACTTCCTCTTCCCTAGATGGTGGAGCTCCCTCTTTTGGGGCCACAGCCTCAAAAGCATCAGGGTGAGTCAGAGTTAACCTCTTTATAAATTCCTCATCAACACAACTCTGTGTATTTATTAATTTGTCCTCTTGGTTTATTTTTAAGCTGATTACAAACACGTCACTGTGTCACAAGAGGAACTGGGCATGCTCAAGGGGACAAGAAGAGGTGGTGGATGGCACACCCAGGGACACATCTGACTCTTCCTCCTGATCTCTTCCCAGGCCATCCTTGGCCAGGTTCAAGGGCTGCTCCAGACTGTGAGTGCTCAGAGTGACAGTTGTGATAGAAGTGACTGCAGAAGTGTTTAGGATTTCTCTGGGATGG
Organism: Molothrus ater; assembly: GCF_012460135.2. Classification (NCBI taxonomy): domain Eukaryota; kingdom Metazoa; phylum Chordata; class Aves; order Passeriformes; family Icteridae; genus Molothrus; species Molothrus ater. The sequence continues at coordinate 34,408,151 of NC_050485.2, read as the reverse complement.
TGGATCCAGACCCTTCCTCTCTCCTGCCTGCTGTTACCACACTGCCAGGATGGCTCCAAGTCCTGGAGTCAGCTCAGGGCTGGGTTTGGAGTGTTTATCCCTGGAAAACACCCTCTGAAGCCTTTCTCTGCAGCCTTGGACGTGACACTTAACCTTGCTGCCTCCGACTCCCCGTCAAGGAGGGGATAATAACACTTGCTTATCTACTCCAGAGCGGGCTTTGAGGATTAATTAATTAATATTTGTACAGTGCTTTGAACATAAGTGCTTGGTATTATCATTCTTACTTCACTGCTCCAGGCTCATTTTCTCCTTTGGCCTGATGTGCCTTCCTGCTTTTCTGAAAGCTCCTCTCCTTGTCTCAGCCCTGCTGGGTCGTGCCCTTGCCCTGCCTCACTTTGCACCATCCTCCTGTGGATTTTGGGATCCACAGAACACCTGCAGACGGACAACAGCCAAGCCTTGCTCCCTTCCTACTCCTGTCCCCTCCAGAAGAAGCACAGCCCAGCTTCTGCAGTGAGCTCGTGTGGCTGAAGTGATGGAAATGGTCACACAAATCCTTCTTCCTCCCCATTAATGGCATTTCTTATGGCAGGAGCAGGCAGGGGAGATGGGCACTGGAGAGGCAGCTGGCAATGTCCAACATTCCAGGGCTCCTTGTTGTTCCTTTGGGCTTTACTTAAAAAGAAACAAAGAGAAAGAAAGGAAGAAAAAAGGAAAAGGTGCAGGAAGAACAGGAGGGAAAGGAAAGATTGAAGCCTCTGTGTTTCCAGGCTTTTTGGAAGAAATTCCCACTCAGCCTCGTCGTGAACATAGAGAACACAGAAAACACTTGCCATCAAGCCATTTAAACTGGTAAGCTTTATACTCTTCATCCTACACACCAATCCCACATGGATGGCTGTGTCCAGGTGTCCATTCTTCCTCTAGGAGAAGGGTCTTGCCCCCAGAGCAAAGGCTGAGCTCTGCTGCTGGCACCAGAGCAGCAGCTCCTCAGGCTGCCCCAATGCTTGGATGGTTTTCTGCATCCCTTGGCCTTGCTCTGCCCCTGTTGGGGACCTGTCTGCTCCACACTCATCCCATGTCTCAGATGTGGAAAGGGGGCAGTGGCCACTCTTGTCCCCAGGCTGGGGTGACATTCCTGGGACAGTCACTGCTCAGCCCTGCTCCCCCCTGGGAGCCCCTTTAGTGCAGCAGTCCCCAACTTCTTGATTTTCAATTTCACACAGAACAACCTTGTCCTAAAATCTGAGTGAAAAAAACCTTGAGGATATTTTTAAGTGGCAAAATATTCTTGAAATTCACTAAGGTACCGCTCAAAAACATCAGTGGGTGAATATTTCACCTCCTTTCCCTCTCTTCACTTGTCTGTGATGGATTGGGCAGGAACTGCCTTTTCCTACATCTGTTTCCAGAGCTCCAATTTCTCCTTTCTCTCAGTTACTGCAAGAGAAAAGCGTCTGTATTGTCTGAGTGTCTTTAATGTGCAATTCCACCAGCCTAATGGGCACCTGATGGTACAGATAGATTTGATTCCAGATTTGGATCTGCTGACATAAACCTTAATGCTTTTTATTGTGTGCCACTTTGGGAAATCCTGATTAACAGCAACAAAGAGATAATTATGCAAGATGAAGACAATGTAGTTGTTTTAAAAATAATGTATATCATACAATTAATGCTACTTTGTCCTATATCAAAGTCACACTACCTGCATTAATCATACACCCTCAGAGTTTCTAAACATTAATAGCAAGAAATAAAAAGAAGAACTCCTAATTCCGAGGAGAGTCACAAGAATGGGGGGTTGGGATTCTTTGGAGAAGAGATGTAAGGAATGCAGGTTTTCTGCCTGGTAATTACAAAATGTAGAACATAGGACTGTGTCTTCTAGAAAAAGGGGCTGAAGCTGGTCCTGAAACCCCAATATTAATTAATTCAGTGTTGCCCTCCTGCATTAAAGCTGAATGTTTGTCATTCAAGGTGTCACCAAGGTGATAGTTGAAATAAGAAAGGGGGGTTTGCCTCTTTCTGGCAGCAGAAATCCTAAGAGCTTAAAATCTGGTGGTTTTAAAATCTGGCAGTAGGAGTGGATGGATGGATGGATGGATGGATGGATGGATGGATGGATGGATGGATGGATGGATGGATGGATGACGATGGATACACAGGTCAGATTTTAGCAATTCTTCAGATGAAGTCATTCTAAAATAAACATGTTAGAATTAATTTAGCCCCCACAAGAAGAGTTGCCCTTTTGGTTTCCTTTTGAGCCTCATCAGGGGCAAAAAAGGACCAAGAATTTTACCTCAAATCCTGGTTTAAGGATGGTGTCCCACATTTCTGGCTTTGGTGGATGAAAGGGCCTGATTTTGTTTCCTCTACCCTACAGCCTTGTCTGCCACCACTGTTTGTGCCAAGCAAAGCTCTCAGACAAAATCTTGCACCTGTTTTCTGGTCTGGATCCTCCTTCAGTGTGAAGGTTGGTGGGAGCTGGTTGAACTGGGCTGGACAAGGTCCTTTCCCTGCTCTCATGCTCAGCCATCAGGATTTGGTGCTCAATGTGTCCCCCATGGTCTTGGGCTCCAGCAGACCTGGTATGAGCAATTGTGGCCCAAAAATCCTCCATGCTCCCCTGGCATGGTCTGTGTGGATCTTGAACCTTGTGTGTCGACATCCCAGACCAAACACTGAGCCCATCCTTGCAATTTTGACAGTAAAATGGTTCCTGTACAGAGATTAGAGCAGCAACATCACAACATTAACCTTTCCCCTTTATTGACAGAATTAACCTAAATTTTGCTGTTGTATCCAGGTTTGCATGTAGCACACCACATTTTCCAAAAGCTCTTTTATTCCCATCTTTTTCCCCCAAACACTGTTCCCAATGCCAACTGTTTTGCGTCACTGGTGGCTTTGGAGCTGGGGGAATTCCAGGAAGGTTTGGGTGTGCTGGTTCCATTACCTTCTGCAGGATGGCTGGGGCGACACCATATGTGCGTGTGCAATTAGACATTTTGATTTCCAAAGGATTTAGTTACCATTTGCTGAAGCATTGAGTAATTACCACAGCAAAATGGCCCAATCTGTCACTACGTCAGCGAAGTGTGGTTCTGGACAGCTTTATGGGCACCTTCACCAGAGCAGAGCCTTTGCTGTGCCTCATTTGGTGAAACTTCGCTCCTGCTGCAGGAGAAATTCCTCCTAAGCCAAGAAAATTCCAAATCACAGTGAAAATACCTGCTGTAATACACCTGCCCCGTGGAGGATATCTTGCCTCAGAGGGAAAGTGCTATTTCAGGGAATATATTTCATTAAACATGGTGGGGTTTTAAGGCTGTGAAGTGCTATTCTGGGAAGCAGGTTTGGGGTCAGCCACTCAGCACTTCTGATTTCCATAATTCCTTGAATTTAGCAATGGCAACTCTGCCAGGGGGAGGGGGAGATTTCAAAGTGTTCCCCACCACATCTGATGGGAGCAGAAGGATTTCCAAGCTGAGAATGTGGTTAGACAGAATTGTTCCTACTCTTTTTTTTTTTTTTTTTCAGTCGCTCAGGGAAAGGTTTCTATTCAGAAACAGAAAATTAAGGTGACTTTGAATAGAGAAAAGGCAGAGGCATCATTTACTCCCCTCCCTCCTTTTCCCCACCAAATTAAACACTCAGGAATCTTGAGGAAATTGGGTCACTAATATGGAAATTTTAAAGTATTGATAATACCAACATGACAAGTTGTCACTTTGCAGTATGTTCTTAAACACGCCTAAACCTTAATAACCAGGTTATTCTAGAATAATCAGGGTAACAGAATGGGAATGAATGGCAGTTCCTGTAATTATTCTAGAAAGAGGACCAAAGCAAACAGAAATTCTCTCTAATTTTATATATTCCCAATAGGTGCACATAGTACATCATTATCACTATAGAAACTACTTAGTAGTTTCTCCAAAAATCAGCCACGCTTCACGGTCTTGTGGGCCAATGTCTGAGCTGCACATGAGCCGAAACCCTCTAATTCAAACAGAGGTAAGCTCAGAGCAAGCTGCACTAGGCTGCAGCACACAAAACAAATTTCCTAAGCCAAACATATTAAATCCAATATATTTTTCATCGATTTAATAGCCTGAAACTTTGGATACAACCGACACTTTCTGGATATTAATGGGCATTAGTGTTGGGAAGGGAGAGGTGAGAGCTGGAAATGAGAGTCTGCAGGCATTGGGGAGGGAAGGGGCTACAGAGGGCTTTGCTCTATATGAAAGTTTGGTGTTGCAGGATGAAATCTGTAATTAAATAGGGTGAGCTACAAAATTCTTCAGTGACTTTGGCCCCGTTTTCACCTGAAAGTGTTATTGCTGTCCTGATGCTTCACAGGATAGTCAGGTGATTGTGTTGGAAAACAAAAAAAAAAGGCATCTCTGCTAATAAAAATCAAAAAGATCATTTTTGAAAACAACGAAAAAGACATATCTGATAATGAAAAATAAAAAGTGATCTCTGAAAACAAAAACTATGATATTTCCTCTAATAAGAAAAGGAAAATGTCATGGTGACAATAAAAAGCCTGTCATATTTGTTAATAATGATTAAAAACTCATATTTGTAAATTAAAAAAAATGACACATTCATGATTAAAAAAATAAAATTGACCATGACTCAATCCCAGAGACTGCTTCCGTCAGTCGTCTCCTCATTGTCCCTCCTGCCTGTGACGTGGGCAGGACACGGCAGCAGCACCAGCACATCACGGAACTCATGCCGGGATTTGGTCCATCTGGGAGCCACAGAAGAATTTATTTACTTGTTAGTTCTCCTCTGGTTTGTGGCTGTGTTTGTAATTCTGGATTAATTACGGGAACACGGTGGAAGCGATTCTGCCATGGAGATGTTGTGCAATATTTGAATTCCATTTTAAGGTTATGAATAAACCCTGCAATTTAAGATCCTTCTGTGAAGAGATCTTGTTTTGCTGGAGACATGGAGGGAGAGGGGGGTGAGGATGGGGTAGAGGGAGGACATATAAATCAAGCTTTTCCAAGAGATGCTGTTTGCTAATCTTCTGACATGGCCGCCTGTGATGTATGAGATCCCAGTTCCCAAAGTTTATCACATTAGCAAAAAATACTGTATGCATCAAACCAGACCCTGGGGAGCTAAAAAAAAAAAAAAAGAAAAAGGAAAAAAAAAGGAAACTAAACAATGAACATGTGTGAGGTTGGAAATTTATAGGTTTAGGCCTCTGCTGCTACATATCCTGGAAAAAGGGAAAAAAAAGTGTTAAGAAAACAAATTACAGTTGTGGATGTGAGGACCCTGACACCGCCGCCTGACAAATCGACCCTCAGGCTTGACCCTCAGCAATATGTTTCCACAGGTAATTCCATAACTGTCCGGTCAACTTCCCAAGATTTCCTGTCTGACAGCTGGGAGAAGGGAAGCTCCCATCACCCCTGGGCTCTCTGGCCTGTCTGTCCAGCTCCTGTTCCATCTCTGGCCGGCGGGGAGCACACCCGGGCAGCCGCGCTCCCGCTGTCCGGCGGGCACGGGGCGGCCGAGAGACGGCGGAGCCAGCGAGGGGACCGGAGCTGGCTGATGGATGGCTGGACCTGGCAGATTCATAATCCCAAACCCAGTGCAGCTGCGAGGAAACTAATGGCTAGCAGGGACCGCGGTGGTCCCCGAGCTAATACCTGTCTCCTCCATCACAAATTGATGGCATTAAACAAAAAAGTTGACTCCTTTCACATCCTGCCAATCTAATTTTTTTGGTTACCCCCTGCAGCCATCTCAGCGTCGAGTGGCACCGAGGGCACTGAATGCAGCCTGTGGGATGGCTCCGGCAGCATCTGTCATCCAGGCACGCCGCTGCCTCGGCTGCCTGGCGGCGGGGGGACATTGCTGGGCATTCATCCCCTTTGGCTGCGTGCTGCAGGATGGCGCTGCCCCATGC
>NC_050485.2:34394701-34397201 GCF_012460135.2 Molothrus ater | reverse complement strand
GGTTAAGACTCCAGCCTTCCATGTAACTCCTGAAGAAAATCAAGCCAGCAGCCAGGGCATTGTTCTGGTCCTCAGCTCAGCAGGTTGAGGGACAAAATTCCAGGAATCTCCATGACTTTGCTTCATCTGGAAATAATAATTACAGTGCTCCCCAAAACTGCTTCCCACACCGGTGTGAGGGTCATTGGCTGTGCCCAAGGCTCTCCCATGAGTGTCACACACCATGACAATATTCTGGGCCATCACCAGGACTTGACTGGCAGTGCCAAGACATAAAAATAAATCCTTGGCCCCACCACTGAGCGAGGAACCCACCAAACCCAGCACCCAGCATGGCAAAATTAAAAAAAATAAATAGGGAAAATCAGTGAATTTAGGGAAAGGTGGGGAATGTAGGAAGCTGTGTCCACGATGAGGTCCCTGTGGTCCCATGTCCCATGGCAGTGGTTGACAGCTGTCAAATTGAGGAAAGAGGAAAAAAAAGAAGAAGAAAAAAAAAAGATAAAAAAGTGGGAAAAAAGTGGAAAAAACATTAGAGAAAAGAAATATTAGGGGAAAAAAATCTTAGGAAAAAATATCTTCAGAAAAAAAACCTCTTTTCAAAGCTGCTCACCATATACAGCTGCTGGAACATCTGTGCTGAACATGATGACACAAGCTGGGATTGTGGCAGTTGGGGAGGGGGAGGCAGGGAGGGACGGGAAGGCACAGGGTGAGGACAGTCCCCAAACGAGGGGCCAGGCTCAGGCAGGAGCCCCCAGGCTGCAGCCAAGGGGGTGCCCCCACTTTTTGGGGCAAAAACCCCAGATGTGTTTGGGGTCACCTCTGAGGGACAGAGACCGTCAGACCCTCCCCTCCCCTTACCCAGCTCAGGGTGATGAAATCAATCAAAGGTTTGCATGGTGACACCTTTGCCCAGGAAATCTGACACTTTTAAATTTTTTTTTTTTTTTTTGCAATATCTCAAAAAAAATAAGCAAGTCAGGGAAGACCCTAAAACCTGCTGAAATTGGGGCTCGACAGGTGGGTTTGGCAAAACCCTCCTGTGCAGGTGAGGATTTTTGGACCTGCTGATGTGGGTAGAAAAATCTCAATCTCTGGCCAGGAATGGGTGCAGGGAAAAAAAAATGAAAAAGGAAAAATTCGACAACAACAAGAATAATAAAAAAAATACAATCCTTTGCTCCTGCATTGTGATTAAAAAAAAAAAAAAGAAACTAAATAGAATAGAACAGAAATCTGCCTTAATCAAAACAACATTATGCCAAAACCCCTTTCGAGGGAAGGGAAATGTCCACAGCAGCACAGCCCTGCTTAAAAATAGAACAGGCTTTGCCTTGTGAGGAACAAAAATACAGAACAACACTTCTGCCAGCCCGCCTTTGAAGGATGTCTGTCATATGCCTGCGCTTATTTTACGCCCCTTCCCTTTTTTAAAAGAGGAACAATGCCATCTTCCCGAAAGGAAATAGGCAATAAAAACTCCAGCAGGATTTCCTATTCATAATTTTTCCCATTCATATCCTAATGGGTGAAGGAAAAAAAAAAAACCAAACCCCTCCACCAGCTTTAACAACTTAAACGACACTTATTAAATAGATATTTTTACATGCCTGGTTTTTCCTAAATGTGGGATATAGTTTTACAGTTCAATTAAGTTTTTTTTTTTCCCTTTTCCAGATCTCCTTCTCAGAGCTGGCTGAATTCTGTGCGAGCTGATGTAAAGCATCTGATGACAAAATATCAAATATATTTCTAAAACACCCCGTTGAGATTTTATCTGTGCCATTACATTTTTAATTAATAGAATTTTCCCCCCCCGCCTTTCTTTTTTTTCAGTTGTTGTTTTACAAATGTTGTGTTTTACTGCCAGTATGATCTCACTGCTTTACAGTATCGATAAATGAAGGCACACCTGCACTATAAAATCTACTTTATATGAAGCAGGCCATTCATGTTTTTATAGCCCATTTTTCACCCATTGTTCTTGGGTCATGTCATAGGTGTGCTGTAATGTGTGGTGGAGGTGGGCGGCTCGGAGATCCCTTCAACAAAATGGTCTAATTTTGCCAACTTTAGTGCCAGAATCTGGCCTGAAAAATGCAGAATTAATATCCCCATGGACACTCGGCATGATGTCACTTCCCTGCAAATGTCCAAGACAAACAGCTATTTCCAGATCACTTGCACTTACAACATGAATTCTCCCTCCTTTCTTATCCCCAAATTACTATTCCTGTGTTTTCTAGCAATTTTTATGTTAACTCGGTTCATGCCTGAACTTTCCTGACTCTGCGAAAGCCTTGCACGGTTTTATTGTGTTGCTTCATAGATGACAAGCTTCATTCCCAACCCAAAGATGTTTTTTTGGAGCCTGCAGACCTTTTTTTCTTTTTAGGAGGCTTTTGCAAACCGGCCCAACCTGCGTTCACATTTCACTCACTTTGTGCACGCACACAAAAGGAATTGTTACAAAACGCAGCCACCTCGCTTTAATTCA
>NC_050485.2:34344701-34389701 GCF_012460135.2 Molothrus ater | reverse complement strand
AAAGGTAGCAGAGGAAAAAAAAAGAGAGGGGAAAAGAGTCAAAAAAAAAAAGAAAGGAAAAAGGGGAAAAGAAATTTTTTAAACAAGGAGGTAAAATTAAAAAAAAAAAGACAAAAAAGGGAAAAGTAAGAAAATCTAAAAAAGAAAAGGAAAGGAAAAGAAGACAAAATGAAAAAAAGAAGAAAAAATGGTAAAAGAGGACAGAAAAGGAAAGGGGTAAAAAAGCGGGGGGGGGGGGGGGGAAGAGGAGGGAAAAGAAAGGAAGAAGAAGGGGGAAAAGGAGAACAGGAAGGGGGAAAAAAAAAAAGGAAAAGAAAAGAAAGAAACCCAGAAAGAAAAAGCATCTGTCAAAAAGGCCATGAAAAAAAGCTAAAAAATATAACCCCCACCCTCCCAAAACATTAAGCTAAAAAAAGGGGGGGGGGGGGGAAGAAGGGAAAAAAAAAAAAAAAGGCAAAAATCCCGGTGTGACAGGGACTGCAGCAACACCCCGGCACAGCCTGTGCGGATCTTTGATCTCCTGCATCGCATTAAGTAACAAAGAGCAGAGGAGTTTGGAGATGCAGGAGCTGGGCTGCTCTGATCCCAGCACCGCTCCGTCCCATCCTGGGCTGCGCAGTCCCAGCCATTCCTGCAGCACCATTATTTTCATCCGGAATTCTCCGAGTTGCGCCCGGTTCCCTTAATTAGCTGCTCGCAGGCAGGGTGGTGTTTACTCCTGGAGTATCTCCTGTGAATAGCGGGGGCACTTTCCCCATTACTGGTGCTTGAAGAGCGTTTAGCCCAAATGGCTGAAATAGTTAAACCTGCGGGATGCAGCTTGCAGTCTCTCCCCCTCTAAATGCTGCCACATTTCTTCCAAGGGGTTATTAGTGTTTATTTTATTAAGGCAAGGTAGGGAAGGACTTACACAGCGAGTAAGGAGCTGTGAGTAGCCACACCAGGGGCTGTGTGTGAGCTGACACACAAAGCAGCTCAGCTCTGAAATAATGAGCAAAGTTCTTCTGCTGCAAATATTTGGGCACATTTTACTACAAAACATCCATCGTTCCACAGGCTGCAATTAAAAAAAAAAAATAAATTAAGAATCACCTTTCAGGAGATCCTAGAAAGCTCTGGATTCCCACTTTTTCTGCTGCTCTGCTCTGAGGCTTTTTCCCTTCCATCCTATTCCATTATGTGGCTCTAAGGCAGGGCTGGGGAATCAGCTCACCTTCCTCCTGTGTGTCCGTGCAGCCAAAAATCTGCAGCAGGAAAAGATTTCAGGAAGGTTTTCCAAAGCAAAGGGGAAAAAAAAACAAAAACCAACGAACCACCCAACCTAAGAGCTGCAAAACCTCCGTGCCTGCTCGGAAATAATGGGAGAGGCATGTGGAGATATTAATAGAAAAATGGGAAATATTTTTTAGGAGGGATGTGGAGCACATTCACTCCATGCCCCGAGCTGGGGATATGACAATTAGTACATCTGAGGTTTGCAATGCAGATGGTTACCGTGTGAATGGTAGGTGGAAAAAGAGGGGGAAAGGCCGTTGTTTTGGGGAAATAAAGAAGGGTTTGATCCAGAAAACACCCCAACTTTGCTCAAGCCACCAGGCAAGTATGAAGGGGACTGCTGGTAGCATGTACAGTTTAATTCCTGCAGCACTGAAAGTCTGGAAAATCACAAATTGCGGACAAAAATATGTTTAATTTAATAAGGGGGTGTTGCAACAATCGTAGAAGAAATTTGGGAGGGGGGGGGGCAGCCTTTTTTAGGAAAAAACCTGTAAATTTCCAGCAGCAGGGTTGTGCAGTGATCCTCTATTTTTAAAACCTGTGCTCCATTCATAGTATTTAAGTGCTTAAATCAGCACAATAAACGTAAATAATTTACTGCTTTGCAAACAGAAAATTGGGCAGAAAAGTGATTTTTGAGGAGCCACTTGGCTCCCTCTGCCCAGTGATTTGGTGCCCTGTAAAATGCATCTGACACTGCTGTTCATTAAGCCGGTGCTATTGAGCCTTCTTCGCGTTCATTAGTGATTAATTCAGACAGATATTTAACTTAATAAGGTAAGCAAATAAACAAAAAATCACTTTCTGTGCCTTAAGGTTTTTTGGCCCTCTAATTGGTTTTGTGCACTAATTATCAAGATTAACACCTTATGCTTTTCGCTTTTCTCGGTCCTTACACTTAAAAATTCCCGGTGGGAAATGGCAGACAACCTTGGGGGAATCCCTTAAGTGCAAGGGGTTAAGAGTTTGTCTTTTAAAAGCAAGATAAGCAGTAAAAAAAAAAAAAAACCACCAGGAGAGAGGGAGTCCAGGTGACTTTTAGCTAATAACAGGATGGGGAGGCAGGAGCTGCCTCCTGACTTCCCCTGGATGCCAGGGGGAGCTTTTCCGGGGTGGGGGGATTTGTGGCACTTTTGAACAGACAAAACTGTGAGCTCGGAGCTTTGTCACCCCGATGCCAAAGCGTCCGTCCAGCCTGGCTCAGGGGTGGGTGTCAGAGCCTTTCCTGGTTAAGCCAGGCTTAACCAGCGGCCTCCAAAAGTTCCTTTCAACTCTGCTTCCCACAGAAGCGAGTGCTTGATGTCGGTGCCAAGGCATTGTGATTTCCTCTGCAGTGACATTGTTCCAGACCTTGCCTGAAATTCCCCCTCAGCCCAGCCTGGCCGTGTCCTCCTCTTACCTCAGGCTGGGCTCAAGGAAACCCTTCCCTCTCCGGGCAGGCAGCACCAGGGGTGCAGGAGAAGCAGCTGGGTGGGAGCAGCACCCTGCAGCCAGCCTGGCTCTGCATTCCCAGGAGCTGCAGCATCCTCAGGGCCCCGCTGCCACCAGCAAATGCCAAAGTTTGTCACTCTCACGCCTTGACGTCCCCTCGGAAAGGGCCACGTAAAGTGCTGATGCAGCGCCTCTCCTGGAAAACCTCTCCTTGCCTGCTCCCACTAAAGCCCCCCTCAGCTCTCACCTGGTGGGAAGAGCTTTGGGAAGGGCCAGCATGGGAGTTCTCCTGGATGCAAAGGCTCGAGGTTCATTAAAACTCATTTTAGCCCAGGCGCCGGCACAAGTTGTTGCTCGTGACAGTTTGTCACCGCCACGTGCGATATTTGCTAGGCAGGATCCCGAAATAACCCAATAATTGCCACTTTTCCTGCCGTGGGAAGCCTCACAGATCCACCTCACTCCAGCCTCGAAGCCCACGGCACTTTCCTGTAGGGTGTTTTTGGGGGTTTTTTGGAGCATTTGGGGATTTTTAAACTCCTTTTCCTTTAATTCTTTTCTTTCTTTAATGGGTGACTGGATAAATTCAGTGGTGGATTTTTGTGACACTAAAGCAGCAGATAAGTCTATGATGCACTCTAGCTATGTGGTTTAAAAATCCCTTACCATATGTTTTCTCACTGGAATGCCTCATCTTGCAAAATTACAGGAACCGAAGCTTAAAAACACAATTAGGTAGTTTAAAATGAAATATTAAAGAAATACCACATATTTTCTGATATGCCTGCGATGGTTTGCCTTGATTTTTTTCCCTCCTTTTTCTTTTTCTTCCTTTTTTTTTTTTTTTCTCTGCTTTCTTTTGTATTGTTCTTTGAGTTGTTCAAGGAGCCCAACTGCATTCGATTGTTGTACTAATCGTGCTCCACATTTTTCTGATTAGGTTATATAGGCTGTGGTTAAATTATAAATGAAAGAATGAACTACCAGAGTACTTGTCATAACAGTGTCTTTTATGTTGTTACAGAAGATTGGACGGGGGGGGGAAGGAGGAATCAAAAAAGGCTTTCTCTGATGAAGACTCTCCTTGCCTATTTTGTGCTCCTTATAGGATCTGTATAGACAAGGAATGCAATTTGTTGGAATGTTTTTTTCTCAGGTATTCTGAGAGCTACAGCACAATATCTGTCCACTGAGAAAAATGTGAGAAAACAGGATCCATAATACATAAAGATGCATATTGGAGCACCAGCCCTGTCGTGCACACAAACACACCCTCTCCAACTCCACTTTATTCCATTACTCTGCTAGAAAAGCCACTTGAACTACTTTTTTTTTCCTTTTACCACCCAGGAAAAGAAAATTTCCAAATTTGAAATGAAGCCTTACATTGTTGTCTCCTGTCCCACTGCAAGCACAGCATAAACACAGCAGAATGGGGGTTTGATGATCAGATTTTTTTTTTTTAATTTTAATAGGATATATTTTTGTTTCCACTATGTTATTTTAAGCCATTGGCTGCAAAACTGATTTTGAGGGAGAGCTGGAATTGCCATGATCAAACTACTTGACTGAAGTCTCACCTTCATTGCTGATTTAAGGAAATATTTGATGCTCCTAAAATTAAAAATATTGCTTCAATATTCCAGCATTTTAGAGCTTCTTCGCACAACCTCCAGAACAAGAAAAGCCAGAAGAAGAGTGTTTTGCTGTTCGATTCTGCCCTTCTCTTAAACACAGCGTTATTTTCCCCCAAAGTTCAGCCTGCTGCAGCAGCGATGCGGAGGAGGAGGAGGGAAGCCCGGAGCCACGCACGGATCACACCTCGCAGCCAGCCCTGCATTTAGCCATTTATTTCCCCGCATTTAGCCATTTATTTCCCCGCATTCACCCATTCCCCTGCTTTTAGCCGTTTATTTCCCCGGGATTTCCAGCTCCCCCAGCCCCCGGCACAAAGCCCTGCGCGCCGCTCGCTTTTTGCTTTTCCTGCCGGAGATGAATGGCTCCCGGAGCATCTGCGGGGCTTTGGGCCGGCCGAGGGGATGCGGGCGGCGCTTGAACTGCGGCCGGGCCGGGGCAGGGAGCGGCGGATGTCCCCCTGTGCCACCGCGTGTCCCCCGTGGCAGCCGCGCCTGCGAGCGCTGCTTTTTGCACCCCTGCAACCCGCCCGAAGGGCTCTGGTTTTTTTGGGGGCTTTATTGGAGGAACTGTCAGCGCTTGCCAGGATGACAAATCTTGTTTTATAGCACTTGGTGGAGTTTGGTTAGGGGCTACCTCTGAGCAACATGAACTTGGCCTTGCTGTGTGTCTTACACTAATACCTTCCCTCCTGTAAGGAATCAGGGTACTTGAGAAACAGCCTGCAGCCATACAGCTGATTATTTCACCAAATTTGCATCTTTTCAACAGTAATGGGGATGCCTTTCACAAATGCTCCCAGGCTCTAAATAGACGCTAAGTGGCTGTTTCTAGTTGCTTCCTTCCCTCTCCCCTTGGGCGCTCCCCAGCCCCTGGGCCTGGCACCCGCGGGGCACCCAGCCCGTGGCACCCGGGGCCGGCGGGAGGGATGCTCAGCCTCCTCCTCCGGGGCCGTCCTTGGAGGAGCTGGCCTTGATTTCTGAGTGCCCTGGGCGGGGTGCAGAGCAGGCACTGCTGGGGAGCAGGGCTTGGAAAGAGGGGGCGTGCAGGGAGAGCATCTGGGAGGCAGAGAGGGTCACCAGGGTGCCTGAGGATGGAAAAGGACCTGGAGGGATGCATTTCCACAGGGGTCTCTGCAGCCTGGGCTGGGACTGGGGAGATCAGCTTCACCAGAGCTATGGCTTCCTAGGCAGAAATTTATTGCTTGCTCTTGTTCTTGTTCTTGCTCTGGTTCTTGTTCTTCTTTTTCTTGTTGTTGTTGTTGTTGTTGTTGTTCTTCTTCTTCTTCTTCTTCTTCTTCTTTTCCTCCTCCTTTTCTTCCACTTCTCCTCCTTCTCCTCCTTCTTTCTCCTTCTCCTCCTTCTTTCTCCTTCTCCTCCTTCTTTCTCCTTCTCCTCCTTCTTTCTCCTTCTTCTCCTTCTTCTCCTTCTTCTCCTTCTCCTTCTCCTTCTCCTTCTCCTTCTCCTTCTCCTTCTCCTTCTCCTTCTCCTTCTCCTTCTCCTTCTCCTTCTCCTTCTCCTTCTCCTTCTCCTTCTCCTTCTCCTTCTCCTTCTCCTTCTCCATTTTATTATTACCACCGTCAGCATCATGATTATAATTTAAGAGACAAAAGGTTTTAAACCATAGATTTACCTTAAGAAAAACCCAAACATTCTTGTGAAATGCAGTCGTGTCCCCACCCGCCCTGTGAGGTGTGGGGCAGCATCTGTACCCCACTGAGACTGGGTTTCCACAATTCCACATTCCTGTCTCAGTGCCCCAGCTCCGTGGACTTCCCTGGAATTCCAAACCTTGTTACTCCTTTCTGATGGTGCCTCTGCCTGGTCCCCGAGACCATCGCCTCAGACAAGGAGGAACAGCTGGTTCAGAGAAGTTGTGGCTGCTCCGTCCCTGGAATTCCCAGCTTGCATGGCACTTGGAGCAACCTGGGATAGTGGAAGGTGTTCCTGTCCATGGCAGGGAGGGGAGCTGGATGATCTTGAAGGTCCTTTCCAACCCAAACCATTGCATGGTTCTGTGTATGCCAAGAGCTCTGTGCAGGAGGCTGCTGCCAAGAGGGTGCTCCAGCTCCTGTTACATCCTTGCCAGAGTTTCCCTGTTTCTTGCTGATATTTCCCATGGAAAAAGGGTGCAGGATCAGGCTGAAATCATGGTAGGAAATATCATATTCTGCTTTTGGTTGAACCCTAAATGAGTGGTGTCTGTCTTGGCCTAACAGCACCTCTTCCTCATCCCCACATTTTCTAAGCCCAAAGCTTTGCCAGCCTGATAAAATTTAAAACCTTTCCCCAAAACCACAGTAAAATGTCAGTACTGGCCTCTCTTAAAATCCACAGAAGGAAACTTATGGATTAGAGCAAAGCCTTATTCCTAATTTACCTGTCTTGCATAAGTATTTCAGCTCATAATGCTCCTCGGGAGGGATCACCCACAATTTGGAGTTTTTCCCCTCGTTTGGGCACCTTGGGGTGAGTTAAAAGGCAGAGGAAACTCAGAGAATCGTTGTATGTGGTTGAGCACTCATTATAAAATGGATTACGGGTACAGTAAACCATAAAGACTGTTTTAGAGCCATTAAGGTTCAGCTTGTCACTGCTGACATGGACACACTCTTACACCATATATCCCTGACATGTCAGGAGGTGCTTAGGGATGCTTTCATACATGTTTTATTGAAATGACAGGCTATAGCTTCTTTGGCTGCTGTATATATGCATGGCTATATACTAGAAATCCAAATTAAACCCTTCTTGAAGAAAAAAAAAATCCCCCTCACTAACATGTAATGAATCCCATCTTCAGTGATAAAGTTGTCACCTACGTTTTATTTTTAATGTGCTTTGTAATAGAATAATGAAATCACGTTTATCCCTGGAATAAAATGTGGCTGAAATCAATGAGATTTACACTGAAGTGAATTCTGCAGTTGATAAAATGTGAGTTCAAAACCAAAGCAATTTAGGGTAAGAATGAAAAAAGTATCAAACCCCCTTTTTAAAATGCCTTTCCCTCTGTATGCAGATCAATTGTTTCTCCCAGGCTGAGCCTTTGACTTGTTAGGGCTTTTTTGTCTTTCAGATCCAAGAAAAACTTTACATACAATTATGGGGCCTTGAAAATAAAATTTTTAAGTGGAAATACCAAGAGAGTCATCACTGCAGAGAGTGAGATCTCACAAACCTTGCAGGGCAAAAATTCACCTTCATTAAATGCTCAGAGCACAGAAGGAATGTAGGACTTGGTCCTTCATGTCCTTTGTCTAAGCAGTTGCTCCACAAAAGTTAATTTAAACTTGTGGAATGGGTGGAAGAGGCATTTTCTACAATCTAGGATTAGACAGGGGATAAATCTCTCTGGTAGAAGATATTAGGCCCTGGCAGAGGTTGCTCAGAGAAATCGTGGCTGCCCCATCCCTGGCAGTGTCCAAGGCCAGAGCAGGGTGAGCATGGCAGAGACTAAATCACAAACAGCTCCTGAAATTAAAAACTAACTTTTGCTGGAACTGTTGAGGCCTCTGAAGGGGGGAATCTCAGTGTAAACATAAAATCACCTATTTTTCAGGTCAGCAAGGTGCAAACCTCACTGTTGCTGCCACAGGACACACAGCAGGAGCAGAGGCTGAGGCAAGGGGTGCTCAAACCTGTCCCGCAGTAGCACCATGCCTGTGTTTGCTGCATAAATAAAATCCTGCTGCACTTTCAATGTTGCCCTAAAATTGACTTCAAGGGTCAACAGAAAAGGCTAAAAACAATAAGGGAAAGGGAGAAAGCCTGGTGAATGGCAGAAAGTTGTACCTGTGCTGGAGTGAACCGGGAGAGATGGAGAGGGCGGGGTGGGATGGTGGAACATGAGGTTCCATGAGGTCTCCCTGCAAGGTGTCCCAGCTACTTCTGTACCAGAAACAAAGCTGTGACAAAGCTGTGGTGCCCCTGAGCAAAGAGGCTTCCTAAGAATTCAGTTTGGTTCCCAATTCTTTGAGTTAAAATCCATGAATGCTTTGGAACCACCACATTCCCTGCCGTGGTCTACTGACCAGGGGGAGCAGGAGGAGGAAAATTTCCTTGCCAAAATTGTCCCCTCTGCACCAGAATTGATGTGGATGGAGAGCTGAGGGTACAGAGTGACCCCTGACAACCTGGAATATTATGATCATCAAATTTTAGTTGTTGGTGGGGATTTTGCGGATTTTCCTGCGCACACAAAAATTAACCTGTGTTGACATTTTAAACATTACCCAGAAATTATCCCTTTTGTGGGTGCTGAGCATCAGCTCTGGATTTCTCTTTGCAATGTCCCAGCTACAGGATTCTCTGAACATGAACATTTAATCCAAATCACCTGAAATACAGAAAATCAAACCAGGAAAAATGTAAACTACCCCGTGCTCCTGTGTGACCAAGGGTTTAACACTGCACCAATGAACTGGCTCAGTGTGGGCTGTTCCACCTCAGTTAAAAAGTAACTCATCCCCTCAGGTTCATCCTCAATATCTGTATTTATGTGATGCTGATTTTCCAGAACTCCAATAGTCAACGAGAGATCCCAATTTTAGCTCTGGGAATTCCTGGCTATTGACAGCATGGATTGATTTCAGCACACAACATTGAGTTTTAGAGGCCCTCGGACACAAACTTATCAAAACAGTTTTGAACCTTTGTTTTTAAACACATCTGATGTCAGGCTTGAGTTGTATCAGCCCCATTTAGGGATGGGGAAATTCTGGTGATTCTTGTGGGTGGGAAGCTTGGAAGAGCCACATCCAGCCCAGCAGAGCTTGGGACATACACAGGAATTGCAGGAAACCCAATTCCACAGACTTAAGGAAAAGACTTAAAATAAGGGAGAATACTGAATATTATTTGAGTGGCGAGGCTCTGGAATAGGCTGTCCAGAGAGGTTGTGAACTCATTCCTGGAAGTGTCCAAGGCCAGGTTGGACAGGGCTTGGAGCAACTTGGAATAGTGGAAGAAGGTGGAGTTAAGTGTCCTTTAAAATCCCTTCCAACCCAAACCCTTCTGTAGTTCTGTGATTCCAAGATTTTGGCATGATGGTGAGTGATGGGAGATGTCATCTCATTCCTGATGAACATCAGGGAGCATGGAACACTCAGCAGGAAAATCTGGAAAGGGCATTGAGGATGTGCATGAGGAAGGGGCTGCTCCCTCTTTGCCCTATTCCAAACATGAACATGCTGAGGATGATTTTGCCCTTCAGGCTGGAAGAAGGAAACAGTTGAAATGTTTTGATATGAAAAGAAAATTTCCAGCTCCTTGTGCTGCCAGAGCAGGGCAAGAGCTTTTTTGGAGTGAAGCAGCAGGGATTCCTGAACAACTGGTGGGTACAGGAAGAGCAGGGCTGGAGTGAGGACATCCCCTGCGTCCCCATCCCATCCCATCCCATCCCATCCCATCCCATCCCATCCCATCCCATCCCATCCCATCCCAGGAACGCTCAGACAGGTCTAATTACACCATCCCTCCTTGTATTGACTTTAGAAATTGCTTCCTGTTAATTAAAGATGTTACCTTTGAAAATCTGCCTCGGCCACATTGAAATGCTTCTCTGTTTGTGATGAGCTCTAAATGAATGGGGAAGAAATGTTTGTGTTCGAGGCCTTTATTTGTTTTTTGGCAAAATTCCTTGAATAAATTAGTAGATGATATCATTAGGCGACGCTAGGTATATATTACGACACCCAACAGATAATTTAAGCAAATAGCTAATAAGATAAGTGTACAGGGCTCTGTATCTGCACACATGCAGATATTCTATTTGAACTTAAAATACAATTACTTATCAAATGTCTCCATCAGGGCTTCACTCTGTAACAGAGAAATTGCTGCACAAGGCGATCCCAGACTGTTCTCTGTATTTTGACTTGTACTTTTGACTTTTTCTTCCTCTGGTAACCCCATTACTTTTGTCCCCACTCAGAGCTCTGACCTGTGCTACATGGAAAGTTTTGAGATGAAGTCATTTCTGGTTTGAGTTACTGGAGAGACTTTAATTCATCCAGCTGTGCCTGCTCAACAACAATTCCAGCATTCAGCATTGACAACACACCATCAGCAAGAGAAATCAAACAGAAAAGGCAGGCAGTGTTGAAAGGAACACTTAAAAACTGCTCTCATTTGTAGAATTTAACATCATCAAAACACTAAATGTAAATATGAGCAGGAGGAAAACGCTAAACTCATCAGTCAAGGTATTTCACTAAAAAAAAAAAAAAAGCTTTTATTTTTTTTTGATGGAATGTTAATGAAAACCCCAAAGGAAATATCAGTGAACATAAAGGTGCATCTTAAAAAAAAAATAAGCTGGATCATTTTCTCTAAAGGACCTTGTGTTATAAAATACATGACGTCTTTCCCTTGTTGAATATGTGTTTAAACTCATGTTTTACTAGGAAAAAATCCTGCCATTCCTGGTTTCCAGTACAAGCCAGGAGCTCAGTGTGGAAGCAAGCAGCTACATTTCAGTTCTAATGGACTCAGAAATCAAACCAAAAGTGTTTCAGGATTTCTGAGAGCAGCTATTCCCTGCAAAATAATTCCTTAAACAGGAATGTAATTAATAAATGTTCAGCCACACATTATTGAATTGCCATTCCAAAAGAAATAAGGGAGTAAAACATCTTTTGAGTGGAAAAGAGACAAAATATAGATCTGCTAGGTGGTATTCAAGGGTGTAAAAATAATTTCTCTTGGAAGTCTTTTCCTTTCCAATCGATAAAGTGCAAAAGAGAGACTGAATTTTTCATCTCCTTCCCTCATCGCCTGAGACGATCCTGGAACTGTCTTTTGGCAAAGGTGATGTTGATCCAGACAGAGCTTTCCTGGGGAGGAAGGGAGATGTTCCTGCTCCTGCCTGTCTGGACCCAGCACCACACATCCATGAAGCATTTCCACATTCCTCTGACATGGGACCGGGTCATTGTTGGAGCCGAATATTTTCAGATTTTGGTGATGCTCTGGCTTGGAAGCACCAGGAAGAAACAGAGATGTGGACCCCTTGGCTCCCCTCGCTTGCTTTGCGGCCTTTCAGTGCATGCCCTGTACATTTTGGTCTGGCAACAGCCATGGAATTTCACTTTAATGACCTGAGGTATGGATTTGATGGCTGACAGTGGCATCTGGTTTTAATTAAAGTGTGAGACTGGAGCAATGAGTGCACCCTGACACCTTCAGGGGCTTTACACCAGCATTCCCAAACCGGCAGCAAAGAGAAGCTGGAGGTGATGTGCTGTTGATCTGTAGCAGCTTTCTGGGAAGAGCCAGCCTGACCCAAAAGTCCCGAGCTGTGTTCCCACTTTTCCTGCTAATGCCGCATTTTGCAGCTCCCGTTGGCACATCTCTGCAGGCCAGGGATGCCCTCTGAGGTGTTAAGCAGACACGTGCTTTTAAGTGCCTCTTTTTTCACTTCAGATTCAACATAAATAAATTTCATTTGTTTAACTGCCTTTTATGTACAGGAGGAAAATTCTGGTAGTCGGACAGGCAAGAAAAAATAGCGATTGAAGATGCAAATCACTTCTTTTCCCTTTAAACAATACATACTCTGCTGCCTGCATTTCCCCAAAGATACTGCTGCAGCTACACATGGTTAAAGTCTGTTTTACCCTTCTATAAGGCAATGTGACAAATGATTTAGGGGGAAGTAATCTCTAATCAGCAGAACTTCAGACCACACGGCCCAGAATTATTGTCAATTTAATTCCATCTCCCCGACACAAAACTCTGAAGTGTTTCTTCCCGTTGAAGTTTTGCAGCTGAATAATAAATAAAAGAGGGTGCAGTACAAGTGCTGCATAATGTAATTGTAGGCTCTTTGTTCTTGTCAATCAGCTTGAGCACGAGTTGAGTCGTTGTGGATGTCACCATGATCACATCCAGAGCGGATGGCTCCGAGTTTGGGAACCGGCGTCTTCAGCGAGGAAGTTCCTTTAATAAAGAGGCGCGAGGAGAAGGTTTCAGGTGCTTTATAAAACTTTGACTTCCCTCCTACTGCCAGGCAAGAAAGCACAATAATGCATGCATGAATTGCCAATAAATCAAAGGCCTGCTTTTTTTTTAATTCCTATTTTGACATGTATATACATAGCATTTTTAAGAGATAGCTCCAAGGTAGCTTCTCAGTCCTTGATCAGATCATGAATTTAATTAATTCAGTGTAGACATGTCATAGATTTAAACCCTTTAGAATTACATTTTTAATACAGATCTAACATTTAATGTCCTTTTTCATTTTTTTTTCTCGCCGAGTAAAAAAAAAAAATCCTTTAATACTCTGGTAGCAATTTTTTCCTCTTATTATGAGACTGTGCCTCCTTCCTAATTATGTGGCTGCAAATTATTTACTGTAGTTTTAAATTAAGGAAGGAGACAAGTAATCCAGTGTAAAAAACACTGTTCCAACTTCAAGAAGAAATGAGTGTATATGTTTAATTTCTCTTTAGGCATCCAGCTGTACAGTCACTGTATAATGGAAGGTTTGAGACAAAATGGTCCCCCACCACCTTACCTCCGTGTAATGCAATTTAGCTTCATTAAATTACTGGAGGGCCAGTTACTTAAGCAGAATATTGATTTTCAGTCTGGGCCATGTTTAACATAATTCTGCGTAGGCAACAGCTAATTCTGCATTTGAATCTCGCACCCTAATGGAATTACACGAGGTGGCTGACCATGGGCAAGGCAGGGCTGGGCTGGGGGCTTTAACCCTTTCTCCTCCTCCTTTTCCTCCTCCTTTTCCTCCTTTCCTGCTCCTCCTCCTCCTCCTCCTGCTCACTTCAAACAGCCACGGTGACAAATTCCTTGTTTCTTCGAGGAGCTGCCACCTTTCATCTGGGGATGTGTAGCCCCGAGCTAGGTTTTGGTACTGTAAAATATCCGTGGGGCTATTTTCCTTCAGCAACCTATAGCTTGGTCTGTATGGCACCAGGAATGCAGGATTTCCTCCAGTTCCTAACCCCAAACACCAGCTCCTCAAGCTCACAATTAAAGGATGGGTTTTGCTTTTAATTAGAACCCGGTAAAATGAACCAAGTCTTTGGCAGGAAAGTGCGTTCTTCCCATCGCTGGCTTGAAGGCTGGTCATTATTTTTATTTATTATTCTGTTTAATGATGAGATACAGTTTACAAGCCATTGAATAATAATAATTTCAAATGGTTCCCTGTGAGTTATAGTTTGTCAGTGTCTTAGAATTTAAATGGTGTGTGGGGAGAAATAGTGGTTATCGCCCACATTAATGGGGGCCTTGGTGGAGGGGGCCTGATGCTGCCTTGGTGGGCTTGAGATTTCCAGTAATGGGGTGGAAGAGGCTCTCACAGGCCTCAGTTTTAAGAATCTCTGCCCACTGGAATCCCCTACATTAATCAAAATAACAAAACACTAGAAATGCCAGGTAGGGCATTGGTTGATGATGGGTTTTAGTTTTTAAATCCAACAGCTAAACTGTCCTCTTGGTTCTCAATCCCTGGGGAATAAAATATTTCATCATTTTACAAGTACAAACACTGCCCCTGCTTGTTTTGGAAGTTATGTGCAGAGATGGGTTCATAAAACCATTGTCTTTCCCAGAAATGCTGCTACACAGCAGAGAATAGCTTGAGGGCAGCTTAAAATGTTAGCTGGGAAGAGTCTCTGCTTTAAATGAACTCATCATGGCCAGTCATTTGCATTCAGCTTGTTTTCCACTCAGGTCCCCACCAGTAAATTGATTTTTAAAGTTCTTGCTATGTCATTGATGCTGCAAAGGGTTGAGTTCATGCTTACCTTGAGTGCTGTGCCCCATCCTGTTGGGTTTTGCTCCATCCTGCCCACGTTTGGGCAGGGACATTTGGGGTGGAAAAGGATCATCAAATCCAACCACTTCAGCACTGCCAAGGCCACCACTGTCCCATGTCTCCAGGTGCCACATCCACCCGTCTCTTAAATCCCTTCAGGGATGGAGACTCCACCACTGCCCTGGGCAGCTGTGCCAGAACATTACAACTCTTTCCATGTAGAATTTTTCCTGCTCTCCAGTCTAAACCTGCCCTGGTACAAGTTGAGGCCGTTTCCCCTTGTTCCATCCCTTGTTACTGGGGATTCCCAGGCAGCCTTGTCATGGATCTGGTCGTGGATTCCTGGTTTTGGTGGAGGCCTGGGGTTTTGCAGAGCCTGCTGCTGTCATCAGAATGCAAATCACAGCTGGCCAGGGCCATGCTGCTCATTCCTCAGGACTTGCCTCTCACATGCTCTTCCCACCTTCCCTTAGAAGTGCAGTTCTGTAGTCAGTGATTACTTCCACAGTCTGGGGGAAAATATGCAATATGCAAACCCAATTTGTCATTGGGAGTCAGTAATTGGCACGGGGTGCATTACTTAGCATCCTGTCAGGAATCTAGCGTGTCAGCTGATGGATAACTCCACACTTTCTCCTGACATTGAGCATCATTTGTTCCCTATCAGGGCCTGTGGTCCTTTGCTGCTGCCTGTTTGCCATGGATCTCTGCATTTCATCAGTGGAGAGGGTCCTGCTCCCTTCCCTGTGTCCTGGTGCTTCCTGTGCTGTCACATTTCTCATCCCAAAATGAGGATGTAGAGTATAAACCCATGATTGAGCCATGATAAAAGGGACAGGGACTGGGCAGGGGATACCTGTGAAGGACCAAACTTCAATTTCTTGCCTCTTCACCTTTTCCCTTGTTTTCCACCAATTTAAACCCATGTCAAGGAGCTCCACTGGTGCCAGAGAAGCTCCTTCCAGGAGGAGGTGTTCACCACCCTACACAAGGCAGCAGGATCTGGCCACATATAATTAATACAAATATGTGCATAATTTAAAGCTGCCCCAGGAAAGCCTTAAATTACATGATAACCATGCAGACACTGGCCAAGGAAGGAAAACATGGGGACTCTCTATTAATGAAATTAATTATATGTAAGATTGTCTTCAATAACCATGTGGGAATGATTAAGTAATCAGTCAAATAAAAGATTTAATAACAAATTCCCTATCAATTATCCATGAACACCCAGTAAAAATTAAGTAAAAATCATTTTCGACGCATTAATTTTAACGTTAACAGTGCTGAAAATATTGCAACATAATTAAGTGTAATTTCTTGTAGCAAAACACACTCATAACAGCAAAATAAACAATCCAAGGAATAGTATTTCCTGTGGAAAGCCAGCAGCTGGAGATGGGTGGTGGCACAGGGAGGTTTGGATGAGGTCAGCTCAGATGAGAGCCAGCAGATTGCGGGAAATGGGGTTGTGGTGGCCGTGCCCAGTGTGAAGGTCACAACTGTCCCTGTTCTTCTGTCCAGGCACTAAAAGGTAAAGAAAACCAACATCCCAGGTCTGCCAAAAACAAGGATGAAGTAACCTGGAGATCTGGAATAAAGCAGGCTGCACTTAGAACCAATCCAAACACGAATGCTGCATTGGATGTCTCCAACCCGGCCTTTCCTGGAGGATTTTTTTTGGTCTATCTGCACCTTGTTTGTCCTTTTTGGCAATTGCTACTTTTATTTTCGGGCTGATAAATTCACTTTGTCACTATTACCCCCCACTGTGCCACTAAGGATGGGAGTCAGCTCATTTATCACAGCCTTCCAAGAGCTGGGTGTCTATTTTAGGTTTCACATCCAAGATCTTTCTGTGGTGGATAGGGGGAAGGGGATATTTTAGCCTCTTCTTTAAAGATGAAATTAATTGTCCTGTGGAAGTATCTAGTCCTCCTTATGTTTTAGATGACTGACTTTCACTAGAAATCGAAATTTTTGATGTTAAGTGAAGGTCAAGGTGAAAAGAAGCATCTGAGAGAGTGGTCCAGAGCTCAGCGAAGTCAATGAGAACATTTCTATTAACTTGAGTAGGTTTTAAACATGCTCAAGCTGCAATTTCCTAAAGGTAAAATGCTCTGGCTGTACTAAAGGCAGAGCAATTGTGGGATGCATTAACAATCCATCTGGCCCAATACCTGGCTGATAGCTGGGATGAATCTCTGGGATTCCAGGTGGGACACTGGAGCTTGGAGCACCCTGGGATGGTGGAAGGTGCCCCTGCCCATGGCAGGGGGTGGAAATTGGTGACTTTAAGGTCCTTTTCAACCTAAACCACTCCATGATTCCATGAATATGAGGAAGGGGAGGTTTTCCTTGTCTGTTTTCCCATCTCCAAAAATCTGCATCTCCAGGACTTTCCGAGCCAGAGGTTGTGTTTAACAGCCTGTGTAGGACCATCTACATTGCAGAAAGTGTCCAAAGGCAAGGAAAACAACCCAGGCCAGCCAGAGTGTTTTGTTTGGCCTACATTGCATCTGGTTTTCCCCCCATAGAAACATTAAAATAGTGGGATTTGATCTAAGCATTCCTATGCAACTAAGAAGGAGCAACTTTCTGTGAGGTCCTTTGCAATAAGACCCCATCAAACCAGCTCGTAGATGCTGTGAGGGTTAGATTTTATTCCTAGATAACCAGGCAATCTGTAGAAACAATTGGGAGTGAAAGATTTGACTTTTCAAATGAGAAAATAAATTGCTTTTAAAAAATGTGCTTACTAGGGACAAAGAAAGAAAATAATAATTAAATAAAAAATCCCCCTTTTTTCAGATATGAGCAATCTTGCAATAATTCTGTAATAGTTCTTTCTGTATTTCTCATAAACCCACAGTTTACTTTGGATATAGGATACAGCTGGGTGAAAAAAGGGCATGTAATGAATATGTTTTTGTGTTGTTACCACAATGTTTGCTCCCACATCAGGTTTTGCACAGTCTGTTTTTCCAAAACCAAACCGAAAACTCCGTCCATTCCTCTCACAGCAAATGCTAATTAGAAAGGAATTGACATCTACTTGGACTTGCAAAATGTTATTTATCTGCAATATTCTACAGGCAGCAGCTCACATGGTAATTGAGCTTCTGAGCAATAGTTAATTAGTCCAAATTCTGGAGTTATAGTCGTGTTCTACTGAGTCGCTTGGAGGGCTTGAATCTAGAGAGGGCTGGAATATTTTCAGTGAGGATTTTTCGTGAAAATAATGGGGGGTTTCTTTTTCTTTTTATCAAAATCTGAGAAATAACCTGCCAAACCAATCATTCTCTCCCAGGAGCCTTGCAGAAGGCCTGGATGTTAATTGCATTTAACCTAGAACAGCAGAGCAGGTTTTTTTTTTTTTCTTTCTACAATAACTAATATGTAAACTACTGTTGCACTTTGAAATTACTTTCACTTAAATTCTATTATTGGAGCTCCGCAGTGGAAGATATCCAGGGTCCATTTCATTAAAAAAGACTAATTACACTGGAAGCGTGCAACGTACCCGCCAATCTTCCTGGAATGACTGGAAAATGAGCATTCCAGAGATACAGCACACTTATTTGTCCTGGCATCCCTGGGAAAGGCTTCCACGAGCATGCAGGGGAGGCCAGAAATGAAATTCTGATCGGTAATGAAGGGGCACTCCTTTTTTTTTTTTTTTTCCCCATAATTGCAGGAATTTACATGGATTGGCTGACAGCTAAGGCAGTGGAAATATCCCCCTTATAATTTCCATTGATGAAAAAAAAAAAAAACAAGGGGAGAAAAGGCAGCTCTGCCACTCCAGACCAGAACAACACGCTGTGACACGCTAATATTCCCTTTATTTATTTTTACAGACAACCTGGAAACTCCATAAATTTTCCGGGGGAGCCTCACCATAAAAATACACCTTGTGGAACAAAAATATAAACTGGCAAGCTGATCACAGGGCGGACTGGAGGATAACAACAACTGTGGGATATTCCTGTAGGACACTGCCACATCCCTCTGCTTTGGGAAACCAGCATCCACCAGCAGCAGTGCCTGGGAGGCAGCACTGGGAAGGAAAAGGGTTTTACTGGGTTTTGCTGGTCCATCCTCAGAAACTCCTATTTTTGGACTCTGATTTGGTGATTTTGGAGCTTTCTGGAGAGCAAGGAGCACTGGGAAGGGGCTGTGCTGTATCCCATGGGAAATGGTGATGGCTGAGCTGGGCCAGGTGTGGCTTTGGGGGTCACCAGGCAGTTTTTGCCTGAAATCCCACCCTTTCTGGGAGAGCTGCTCTGCTTACAGGGATTTGTCCCAGTTCTTTGGAAATTATTTGTTTAATTAGTGATGGAGTGAGTCCAGTCCTTACCAACACTGAAATGCTTGGGACTGGAGATCTGGAATGGTGGGGAAATACACCAACTACACTAAAATTAATGAATTTATTACAATTGACTAGATTTTACTGGATTTTTTTTTGCTACTTCAACTGTTTTGCTCATGTCACTGCTGGAGCAGGATGAGGCTAGTTTGTAACCTGCCTAAAAGCTTTTGAGCGACATTGGACTTTGTGTCACCACTGCCAAAAATTCTCCTGCCAGCTGCTGGATCCTCGGCCAGGGTTTTATCCTTGGAAGTTTCAAATCTTGCATGGCAGTTGCAGTACCCACACACCCTCACAGGTTTGGGAAATATTCCCTGTTTCCATACACAAGTGCATTGCATTTTTGTCTGCCAAGGGATTCCAGAATTCCAGAATGGATCAGGCTGGAAGGCACCACAGGAGGTCATCTGCTCCAGAAAGATGATTGTGGGAATCACTGCTCCCCTGGTTCCTGGGAAAAGTTTTCCAAGGGTTTCACACCACTAAAAGCAATTTCCCTTTCTGTGTTGGGAGGGTTGGAGTCTGTGGTGGTGTTGGCCCTTTCTCAACCTGGGAGAAGAAGAAAAGCAAGGAAAAGAGGGAAAACAAGGAAAAGAGGATGCCAGAATTGAGAAGTCCAGGCCCAGGGTGTGCCAGGGTTTGAAACCTTCAGCCTGGCTTGCTGTGCCACCCTCTCCTTGCCAGAAGTCACTGCAGGAGTGAGAATAATGCTCAATTCTTCCGTCTCACACATTTCTGCATCCATGAGTTTGACATCAGAGCAATTCCAGTTCTTTGTTCCCCCTGTTGGGAGAGTGAAAAATAAACACTTAGCACAAGGAGCAAACCCATGCACATACAGAGGTTCTGGCCTTCGAGTTTGGGCCATTAAAACATTGCAAAAACACTTGTGACACACTGGTTTGTGTTTCATTAGTGAAGTGCTCCTGCCAAAAATGTGAGACCTTTAGAACTTGCGCTAAAACTGCAGCTGACCTTGAGCTGTACCAAAATAATTCCCGATTCCATAATCTGTCTTGTGCAAACAGTTTTATTTTACTCTGAATGTACAAAATCAGGGGGTTTTGGGGTGGAATTTTGCCTAGCAAGAGCCCATGGCCATGCTGGATGGGAAGGAGGACAGGAAAATGGGATAGAGGTGATAAATGTTCAGTGTGGAGTTTGGGTTTGGCTCTGTGATGGGAGATGGGATTGGTTCTTGTTGTCATGGGTGTCCTTCAAGCACCGTGAAAGAGGAAATGAAAATTCAAAATAGAAATGAAAAATTGAAAATTTTTAAAAAAAATGAAATTTCTATTAATTATCTCCTGGTGCTTCTATAGAAAGTAACAGACTAAACTTTACTTGTAAGAGAAAATAAATTTGCTGCAAGAAGAGGTAATGGGGTTGGAGGATTTTTATGTGCTCTGTAGGACCAAGATGTAGAGGAGTCCATGTCCTCCACACTACTGAAATAGTAGTAGTAATAATAATAATAATAATAATAATAATAATAATAATAATAATAATAATAATGGGATTTGCTGGTCTAATTCAGAAAAATATAGGATTTTTAACTTCCAGCCTTCATCTTTCCAAGGTAGATAAAGCAATTCCTGTTTTATTGCCTAGGCAAAACTTGTCATCCTGGCAAGTAAAGATATAGAAAATATTTTATTAGGAGACCCTATTCTGTGAAATCCCTGTCAATTGTTTGAACAACTCCTCCGTGTATTCTGCACACTCTCAGCTCCATCTAAATAATCTGAATGTCCTAATCCATTGATTTGTGCATTATGCTCATAAAGACATTACATTTGAACTTGATATGAAATAAAAGGCTCTGGACAGTCAATACTCTTCAAGCAAGCACTTCAAAGATTTTATAGGAGGGTCGCTGACCTGCACACTGAGCTTGGCCCTCAGCTGTCCAGGGAGAGCCCTCTCCACGCTGGGGCTCTGAACCTGCCCTCTCCCTCCTCCCCAAAGCACCTCACAAAGCAGTAACTTATTACCAGCCCGTGTTTCCAATTGTGCATACAAGGAAAAACATCCAAACAACGCAGCTGAAAAGAATCCCCTCCAGAGCTGAGATTCTGTTTTATTGTTTCTCTTACCAGGTGTACAGGGCTCAATATTTGGAGTGATTGCTCTCCATGTACAGCTTTAGCAAGCTGGGCTTTGCCTGGCCGTGATCTTCAGCAAGTGAGGAGCCCCTTCTGGTCCACATTTCTTAGGAATTTAGCTCAAAAATGAACACAGATTTTATGTATTTATGTTTCAAGTGGGGAGAACAAATGAAACAGCTCACTTGTTGGCCTCTTTGAACCATCCCTGTGTTTGCTTTAAAACTCCAGTGTTTTGGGGTGTTATCTTTGAATCCAAACCTTTCCTCACCAAGTGTCACCCTGGGCTTGGTTGGGAGCACCTCTGATCTTGTACCCCCCCCAAAATCCTTTGGGGGGGAGGTTCTGGCACTTACTGTGGCACCAGCTTTGAGGGGGCTGAGACAGAGGTCCAAATTCTTCAGTCCAAGGCTCTTTTGTTAAAAAAAAAAAAATAAATCTGTTTGTGAAATTTTGATAGGTCAGGCTGATTGAAAGGTGAATTCAGCTCTGGAATTACCAAAAATGTGCATCAAAAATATGCAAAACAAAAATATTCTGTGTGTCCAAGCACATCCCTAGTCTGTAAGCTCAGTGAGACATTTGTACACGGCCAAAATTTAGGGGCACTGCTGAGACAAAGGAGTTTATTTGTAATCAGAATTCCCTTCGTGAGGACGGTGATTTATGGACATTTCTAAAAGCAGAAGGACTCGGTGCCATTATTTAAAAGGCTGGGCTGCTCAGAGTTATTTATAAATACCAATACAACAGAAACAGTTTCTAACTTGAGGCAGAAAGATCCAATTCATCATGGAATTCAGCGGGAAAGGACGGCTCGGCGGGAAGCGGCAGCCAGGGAGAGAATCTTGATGCAGAATCCAACCTACACAGAACAAGGGGCTCTTTCCTCTTCAGAAATCAAACTGCAAAATGGAAAATAAGTAGAAATAAAGGCCAAATCATCCCAAACCTGTTTTTTTGGTTTTTTTTTTTCCTGGGCAAACCATGCAAAAAATCCCCCTAAAACTCACAATGGAGCAACTTCCATTTTAGATCAGTTTCTCCTCCTCTCGCATGGTCTATTTATTTTTATTGGTTTGTTTCTCATTAAATCCTTCAATTACTCTGCAGTGTAAAATGGTGAAATTATTGGCATGTGCCACTTTCATCATGTATTTGAGTTTGCTTATTACACTTGCAGAAAATGCTTGAATGGTATTAGGCTCTGCTGTGGATTGAGACAGAGTTAATAAATATTATTTGGTGTTTTTTCCCTGAGAAGCACTGCTTTTCTTGATTGTTTTTTACAGTTGGATTGGGAATATTGATTTATTCACCACTGTTACAATAATTGTATACAAGGAACAAAAAATGCAGAGGTAACATTTCATCAGCTCAAACAGATTAATTAGTTGTAGTAGATTAGGCACAGTGTTACACAGAAAGATTTGCATTTAGAGGAAGAAAAAGTTCTTTTTTTAATCTTAAAAAAGGCAAGAGAATTTAATAGAGATGTGATACACTGAGCTGTTTGGCTTATTATTCAATCAGTGCTTCCAAATGAGTATTAAAGGGCAACTTTAAATATTAACTCTTCTTTCTAAAATAAAAATAATGTGGAATTGTTGAATGCAGGGTGTGGGGCTAGCCCTGCTCACCACACTTTCAAAAGAAAAGTTAACTTGGTTTTACGCATTAAATTAGGAATTCTGTAGAAATTATAAGTCAAGGCATAACAGAGGTAGAGACATTTAAAAATCAAAATTTCCTTTCTGGTATTCTGGCTGCATGGAAGTGAAAATGTTGTTTATTTTTTTCTCTTTGTGCCCAGAGTTAAGGTGAACTCCAATGCAGAAGGTAAATATGACTGTCTTTTGTGTGAGGTTGGCTTGGCTGTGCCACTGAAAATTATTCATTAAAGGTTATGAGGCATTAACAAGAGTTTAAAAAGTGTCCTGGTTGTTCCCTATTTGACCCCTTTCTGCAGGGAATTGAAATTTCCCACTGCTCTGGACCACTGACACCACGAGGGTAATTAAGCAATTTCCCTCAAGGTTTCAAGTTTGAACATCTCTCAGTATTGAAATAGAGAAGAGAAACATTTTTTATCACTCTCCCCTTCTATAGAAACCTACAGAGAGCGACACACCGGGCCTTGCCTGACATGCTGATTTTCCTTTTAAACCATCTGTTAAATCATCCTGCCTTGCAACATATCAGGCATTATAAATGCCCCTAATTTTTCAAAGCAGTGCACAAGGATTCAGCTGCTTGGCTTCCAGAGGATGCTGTGCTATCCCACCCCAGCCACTGAGAGACATTAAACACCCAGAGCCGCTTCCACAGCTCGGAAAATGCCGCTTTTTTGTCAGCCTGGCAGTGCACAGCATCTTTCAATCTGGCTTAAAGGGCCACTGGAGGGATGCTCCAGTGGTGCAGGATCCTGGAGCAGCACAGAGCTGTCACAGTCCCCCCCCCCCGTCCCTCCTGGTCCCTCCTCTCATCTCCAGTGCCCTCCCAGCCCGTGGAGAGCCTTGTCCCCCTGTCCAGCAGTGATCCCAGCTGAGCAGCAGCTCTTGGGCCAAGCACAGGGAATTCCAAACCTTTTGGGAGCACCCTGGAGTTTGTTCATCCCGAATTCCAAGTCTTTTGGGAGCACCCTGGAGCTTGCTCATCCCGGCGCAGGAGGAGAACCAGAATCTGTTCAATTGTGTTTCAGCAGTGCCTGGGGGTGGATGAGGCCCCTGGGATGGAGCTGTCCCCAGGGCTGGGTGTCTTTGCCATGGATTGTGCAGAAGTTGTGGTGTGGAGGGGGTGGGGAGGAGGCTCAGAGCACCCCGTGTCCCCAAACACCAGGAACAGGACACAATCCCAGCCCTTCCCACTCCAGGCCATTTATCCTAATTCTCCTCCTGGCGCTTTGGGTCTTTTTTCCAATAAATTTATCTGCCACATGAATTACAATTTGCTGATTTACCACTGCCTGGGAAGAAGGGGAGAGCTGGCTCTGGATCTGTCCTCCCCCAAGCCTGGATGTGGTGGGAAGCAGGTGGGATCTGCCCGTGGATCCATCCTTCCCAGCCACCAGGTGCTGCTCCCTAATGCAGCACTAACGCCGCTTAATCTTGAGAAGTGCTACAGCCTTGGATCACAAATTAAAGGCCTTGTCAATACTGGGAGACATTAAAAAAAAGAAAAAAAAAAGGTTAAGGAAGGTTAGACTTGAGCCATAAAACCTCTGGCAGCACTCCCCTCTGCACTGTTTTTCTGAAGGGAAACGTGGAACATCATTATGAAACCACACGTGCTGATTTCTTTGCAAAACACCCTCAAGGATCCCAACAAAGAATTGATAACATGATTCCAATGAAGTCCAGCTCAGAAAAAGATCAAATCCATTGTTTGTGAGGCTGCTCAGGCTGCCCTGGGCACTGGTGAGGCACTGGGAGGCTTTGGCAGGCTCTGACATGAGAAAGGAAAATCTCCTTGATGCCGAGCTGCGGCCAGGGATGCTGTGCTTCTGAAAGAGCAGGGATCAGGCTGCAGGACGGGCTGGAAAGTCTCAGCCACTTCACATAGGAGGGCAGGGCTGGATGGGATCTTGGGAATTGGGCATTGTTCCCTGGCAGGGTGGGCAGCCCTGGCACAGGTGCCCAGAGCAGCTGGGGCTGCCCCTGCATCCCTGGCAGTGCCCAAGGCCAGGCTGGACACTGGGGCTGGGAGCACCTGGGACAGTGGGAGGTGTCCCTGCCATGGCAGGGGTGGCACTGGGGGGGATTTAAAGCCCCTCCCAACCCAAACCATTCTAGGACTCAGTGAACACATGCTGGGTGTTCTCAGAGATGAATTTTATTATTTATCAAAGTGCCAAGCTTGAACTGACCTGATTTTATCCCCACTTTGTAGCCACAGACTCTTGGCATGAGCTCCTTGGAGCTTCTGAACAGGAGCAAGGAGATATTTTGGGGAATTCTGCAGAAAACACCCTCTCCTCTTCCTGCATGTGATGGATTTATAAACTTTCAACAGAATTTTGCTCCATCCTGCTGTATTTAACCTTCAGATGTGTCTTTCTGGCAGACAAGGAACAAAATATTCCAGCTGCTATGAAAGATAATCATTAAGGTGATCTAACTCCAAAGATCAATAATATCTCTCTAGGACTCTTCAAGGGTTTCTGTGATATCTTCTCTCTCATTAAAAATCATATTATAAGATGTTCAGGTAAAGGGGGATTTGATAATTTCTCCAACATTATGGAAAAAGTTTTATGAAACATTTGCTCATCTGAACAATACTTGGATGAAATAACTTAATAAAAATGAACAGGTTAATATGTATTTATTTTACTTAGGCAGTTTCTGAGAATATCACTAATTATATTATAATTATATTAGAATACTGATTATAGTAACTAGGGAATGACTTTCCTTTTAAAGATACACATTACAGGAGACAGATCCACTCATTTAGGGTAAAAAAATATTTATAGTTTAACATTTATATACAATTAAATTTGCATTTTAATTTATTTACTTGACCAAACCAGCAACAAACTGGAGTTGGGAAGGAGCATCCATTGTGGCCATTCCCTACCCGGCCCACACTGGGCTGGTTTGGAAACACAGCTGAGCTCAAGGATGGGGATGGGGATGGGGATGAACGTTTTTCTTGATATGCAGGAATTCTTTTAGGGAATTCCAGGATGGCTTGTGTTGGAGGGGACCTTAAATCCCCCCCAGTGCCAGCCCCTGCCATGGCAGGGACACCTCCCACTGTCCCAGGTGCTCCCAGCCCCAGTGTCCAGCCTGGCCCTGGGCACTGCCAGGGATCCAGGGGCAGCCACAGCTGCTCTGGGATTCTTACACTCAATATAAATTTTTTCCAGGTCTCTTGCCCTTTGCCTCCTCAGCTCAGCTTGGCTGACCCAAGAGGAGTTTGATTTTTGATTAAAAAAAATATAAACTGAAGATAGCTATGAGGAAAAATAAAGGTGCTCAAAGAGAACAGGGAGAGGCAAATCCTGCAGCCACACTTGCACTTAAAAACCTCTGCCACCACAATTTCTGCTCTTGTTTTAGCTTGATGGCTCTATCCGGCCACTGCTAGAAAACAGTTAAAATATAGATATTATGAAGAGAAAGGAGTCTATGGCTCTGAAATCCTCAGTGAGCAGATTTGCTGTAGAAATCAATGACATTTTTACCTAATCACTTTTCAAACAAAGCTACGTTTTTGATTAAATCCTGTGCACGGCCACACGGCTCTCACTGCTTCAAGCTAATCAAGTGTTACACTTCAGACAGAGGAAAATATTGTATTTCATTTCTACACCTCCTTTGTCCATGACAAGGCTATAAAATTTCTGCTTTTTCAGCCTTACAACTCTTGCAGCTTTCGGGTCTTTTTGCACCTGTGAAGGTGTTTACTCAGCTATGAACACAATTATGACATGCAATAACAGTTGCCTTTCAAAGAAGCATCTGGAAAACCAGGGGTAGTGTGGATTCAGACAGTGGCAGAATTTGGGAAGACTGTCAATGATAAGAACTCTCATTTCTTTCCCTGAGCAAGAAATCACACCCAGAAAAACAAAAACAAAGCACCAAAACAAAACAAACTAACAAAACAAACAAACTAACAAAACCAAAAAAAACCCAAGCTATTAAACACTGAGGATTTAAAAGAAATTTAAATATAAACCCAAAACTTTCATGAAAATACCCTTTATTCTAATTTATTAACACTGTTTCCTCCTAGTAAATCACACAGTGACTGATATTCCTATAAAAACTTTATTTATAACAAAACTGTACCTGTGTCAGATTAACATGTTCATCCTCCTGTTCCATCAAAGCCAAAATTCAGCATCGAGATCCCAAAATATTCAGGGAATCAATCGGGTGGAATTTGGGTACTTTGAGCTTATCTCAGGTACTTAAGTGTCCACAATGTTTGGGAGCACAATTCCTGGCCAATCACTGGGTGTTTCATCCCACAGAAACCTTTTCCTGGAGAGAAATAAGAAATAAGAAATAACAAATGTTCCCACTTGAGGAGCAGCAGGAGCAGGGCTGTGGTATGGTCACTCCTCCAGGAACCTCCTGGGAACTCCCATGGGAAAAGGTGACCCTCCAGACCTCCTCCCTGCATCAGATGGGCTGTCAGCCTCTGCCCAAGGTGTCACCCTGCACCTCTCCCACCTTTTTCTGGTTGGAAAAAAAAAGGAAAAAAATTGCTCATATTGCTGCCATGAGACAGCTGTCTCTCTAATAGCACAGTAAATAGCCATAATATTCTGCAGATTTGTTGTTGTAGCTGTTGTTCCACGTTTGGAGATTGGATAAAAGGAGGAAAAGGAGAGGTGGCAGCAAAACCTGCAAACTGGGATGTGGACGCTTCAAAAAAGGGCCACAGATGCCCTTCAAATCCATCCCTGTTCCTGGTGTTGTACAGACAGGGATTTAGGGAAATGTCTTGTCTGTCCATGTCAAGAGCAGCAGGAATTTGTCTCCAATTTCTGTCCCTGCTGTGGAGCTGATGGGACACAGTTGCTGCTCCCAAGGACAGGTGAAAATCACAACCATCAGGAACTGAGCACATTTTCCCCTGTCCTGAACATCCAGGGCTGTGCTGGACCCTGAGACAGCAGCACACAGGGTGAGACACCCCTGGGCATGGCAGGGAGAGCTGAATTCCCCCCCAAGTTCGTAGGAAAAAAGGGGGAAAATGTGAAATTTCCGAGGAACTAAAAAGAGAAGAGCAAGAGACATTGGCTCGCAAAGCAAGCGTGAAGACGATTTAAAAATCCAGGCAGGAGTTTAGCCCAGCTGTGTGGGATAAAACTGTAAGTTCAGCAGAACAGAGCAAAGCTGATCTGGAATAGTTTTAAATGTCTTTTCCCTCATAACTAGATTATTCAGTACAATGTCATTTGCTGCCACTGACATTTTCTTTAAAGTCATAAAGGCCTACATAGTAATAAAAGGGCTCAGAATAAAATTAGGAATATCATGTATAAATTATCTTTAACCTTAGCTTCATTTGGACTGTGACTTTTTAGACCTGATCAATTTTCATGAAACTATCCACATAAAACTGTGAAAAAATATTTGATCCTTGGCTCTCATAAAGCTCCTGTAACAAGCCTGGTACTTTCTTGATACTTAATAGTGATGTTGGTGTCTGTCTCTGTGGGCAATTCTATAAAACCAGGGATAATGTCTGAGGTTTAATGCAATTTCTCAGAGCATTGTTATGGAAAACATCTACCCAGCTACATGCATTTTGTGTTATTTGAACATAGCACACGTTTGCCCAATTGTTGTTTAGTTTCAAAAAGAGAACAGACGACTTTTGGTGGGTTTTTGTCCCCTCCCCCTTCACAAAGAACAAGTTGTTGTGAGATTTTTAAGGTCAATTTTTCAGCACAGCCCTTCTAATAATGTTGAAGTTGTGGAAGTATCCTTGTGTGCTCTGTAAATGGGAAGGATATTGAACCATGTCTGATATTTTCCCCAAAAAGTTTCATACTCACATTGAACACCTTTTAAACCATTAATAAATGATATTCTCCATAGGTACCTGGAGAAGAGGCAGAGGCACCTTTGAACAATGTTTGTCTCCCTCTAATGGCAAATCAGTTGCCAAAATATCCTGGCAGCCAAAACCAGTGGCAGTGGCTGAGAGGGTTAATCATGACCCAAGGAAACAATAAACCCCACATTTCTGTTCAAGCAGGTATTTAAATCAGAAGCAAAGTGGAAAGTTGCCCAGTGCCTCCTGCGTGTCCTGGTGCCTGGGATGTTCCAGGGGAAGAGCAGGAAAATCCTGATGGCTTTGACCTCCAGCGAGCTATTAAGGAGTTTCAGGGATATAAAAGGGTGGCACCAGCTGGAGGAGGTGCTGGCCATGGTTGGCTGCTCATCCATGCCCAGGTGAGCTCTTGCTGCTGTGGGGGAGGATCTGGGCGCCTGCAGGCACAGGGGGAGGAGCAGGACTCCCTTGCCTGGCTGGGATGAAAAGCTGTTGGGTTAGCATCCATCCCAAAATTGCTAAAACTCCATGGACCTTCCATCCAGGGTGGGCACGGATGTGAATAAATGCAGGTTCACTCCTGAGGAAATTAGAATTGCTTTCAACTTTGTGCCTGAGGGTGTGGGTGGGTAAAAATGCTCTTTTGTCCTTGGGTGTGTATGGCAGCCATCTTGACATCTTCAGTGTCATGCTTTTTATAAGCTACAAGAACGTAAAATTTGGTTCGTGATTGATTGATTGATTGATTGATGATTTATCATCATGGTTTGTATTTTTGTTTGTTTTTTTTTTGGGGGGGGTTAGTTCTGGCATTAATTCTCTGTCTGTTTGGGGGTGGTTGTGGAGTGATGATGATGGTTGATTATTGTTTTTGATACTAGGAAATATAGAGGAAGGCTAATTGGAAGTGTATTGATGACATTGTAGGGATATATGGTTTAATTATTTGACAAAAAAAAAAAGTCAAGATAAAAAAAATGGATGCGTAAAATGGAATTGAAATACTCGTTCCTAGGAAAGGAAATAAAAGTTCCTAGGAAAGGAAATAAAAGTTCCTAGGAAATTTCTGCTCTGGTGTCCTCCTCATCCTGGTGCTTTCTGCTCTCTGGCTGTCACTTTAGCACTGCTGGCTGTGTTTTGTTCTGTTCTGAAATTAGAATTAATCAAGAGCTGGATTGTGAGGTGTCCAGGT
This sequence comes from Molothrus ater, assembly GCF_012460135.2. Classification (NCBI taxonomy): domain Eukaryota; kingdom Metazoa; phylum Chordata; class Aves; order Passeriformes; family Icteridae; genus Molothrus; species Molothrus ater. The sequence goes on along the minus strand of NC_050485.2, from coordinate 34,360,378 downwards.
TAACCTTTCCTCACATGTGTCATATTTTATGTACTAATAGAAATTCCTGTGAGTGGTGTATTTGGAGAGCCTGACAGCAGGATAAAAGCCAACTGCTCAGCACTGCTGTTTGTTTCCTGGAAAGGGATTTCTGAGAGAGAGGGGAATGGCATAGAGAGGAAATTAATTTCATCTATTTCAAGGTAGCAAGTGGCAATCACACGTGGTTTTTAAACCTCCTGGAGGTCATACTTCACCACATATTCCTGTTCAGGGCAAGGCACAGTGCTGTGGCTGATTTTGGCTGAGGGACTTACTTTGGCTGAAGCCAGCTGCCCTCTCTGACACCACCTCCTGTGTGGTCGTGGGCAAAGCCTTTGAACCTGCCTGGATTCCACCTGGGATGTGGGAGCAGCACAGCTGGGCACAGCTGGGCTCATTAATGATGGCAAACGCTCTGGTATTGTCACAGAATTCCTGTTTGGGCTGGAAGGGACCTTAAAGTCCACCCAGTGCCACCCCTGCCATGGCAGGGACACCTCCCACTGTCCCAGGGGCTCCCAGCCCCAGTGTCCAGCCTGGCCTTGGGCACTGCCAGGGATCCAGGGGCAGCCACAGCTGCTCTGGGCACCTGTGCCAGGGCTGCCCACCCTGCCAGGGAATTCCTTCCCAATATCCCATCTAAACTTACCCAATTTCACTATTTCCCCTTGTCCTGTCACCTCATCCCTTGTAAATTGTCCCTCTCCAACTTTCCTGTTTATTCCTTCAGGCCCTGTGAGGTCACCCCAAAGCCTTCCCTCCTGCAGGTGAACAATCCCAGCTCTCCCAGCCTTTCCTCCCAGCAGAGCTGCTCCATCCTCTGCTCATCCTGGAGCTCTGGGCTCTCTCTACCAGCCCCACGTCCTTCCTGGGGTGAAGGCAGGCTCCTCTCTGTGTTTGAAACCCTCTGCTCCTCACCGGCCCTCAGACAGCTCAACATTTCTGTAATGGGCAGAAAATGAGTTTTTCTGCCCACTGCTAATTAACAAGGAGCAGAGCAGCTCCACCACCACTGCTCTGCCTTGCCGTGGGCTGAAGCAAGTTCATCCCATGCTCTTGGATGAATGAGGAGCTCTCCGTGCTCGTCTGAAGCCCCCTAAATCACTGCTGTATTTCATGGCAGCCCTTGAGCACGAGATGGAGTGGGTGAACATATGTTTACATTGCTGATAGCTTTGAACTATAAGTTCTGCTGCATATTAATGGTGTATTTATGCATGGTAATTTAGTGTGCACGAGTCATTTATCTAATAAAATGTTAATTACTAGTTACTAGGTATATTTATTTACAAATTGCCCTGGAACTTACAATGGAAATTTCATCCTCAGGTCCTTTGTCAAGGAGAGGTTCTCCACCTCTTCTTAATGCAATCTTTTCCATGAAAAGTAGAATTTCTTGATGCTGGACATGCTCTGTTGTACACTGAGCCATGATCCAGCAGTTCTGCATCCCAAAACACAATGTGAGTAACTCCAAAGGATCAAAATCTTCCCAGAGGGTCTGATCATTCAAAACAGGTTTAGGAATCTTATCTGAAAGACAACAGGGAATTTGAAAGGGAGAGTTTACATTCTCTAACTGATTTTTTTTTTCATTCTGTGATAATGGGAATTAGACACCCACTTTCCTAAAGGGCTTTATGGGATCTGTTGTGGGTTTATGGCCAGAATTAATATCTCAGACCCCACGGCCTGCATGCTCTGTGTTTAATGGGAATCCTGCATTTCTGGGACAGAGATCTGGGGAGAGGCAGGGGGTGTGAAAAAGAAGGTGTGAGGGAGCTGTGAGTCTGCAGCTCTATTCCCCAGTCCAGTTTCCCATCCTGTGGCACTGCTCTGGCTCCGAGGTGTGGTGCAGGATTTAGAATCACATTTCCCACTTTCCACGGGCTGCACAAATTTATGGCTCAGTTTTCCCAGGGATACTCCATTGTCCTGCCAAGTGGAGGACCACAGGGGTCCTCGCTCCAAAGTAGCAGCCCTTTTTTAGCTTTCCCAGCTGAAAATGAGCCCCTGTCCAAAGGAAATCCTCTGACTTGGTGGGGGGAATACATCAAGAAGAATCATGAGCATCTCTAAATATTGCAATGCAGATGCATATTTTTAAGAAAATCCAGCATCAGAGTAGCAGAATTATGGCAGCAGGATGAAATCTTTCATGTTTTATAGTATTGGTCCAGCAGCATTATAACCTCACCCTCTCCAGAAGGCTTTAAATCCTCATATTTATAATATGTTGATGCAATTTTAGTTTCTGTTGGACAGCAGATCCTAACAGTTATGGTTAAGCTCCTCTTTGCTTTTTGCACTCATATTTACAGATATTGAACTTGCAAACTGGTCAGCACTTAAACAATCTTGCTGGCTGGGTAATAGGAGGTTTCAGCCCAGTGAAAAAGTGCCTTGGAACATCTAAAACATTTTATTATTTCCCTTCTCATCCTGGCTTGGTCTTTCTCAAAGTAGAACCACAGGAGCTGATGGAGCTGTTTCTAGCAATGTAATGTTTGGACATTTGAGATTTATTCTTTATTTTTTATTGTCTTTCCCAATATCTTTTGCTTTGCTGCTGGTGTCGGCTCTAACAAATCAGGGCCAGGTTGGACAGGACTTGGAGCAGCCTGGTCTGGGGGGAGGTGACCCTGATCATGGCAGGGGCTGGAACGGGATGAGCTTTAAGGTCCCTCCCAACACAAACCATCCCATGATTCCATGATTCTGTGCCCATTAATGTGCACCCAGGGCCTTGTGAAACCACTGTGGGAAGGAGCTTCTCCATGATGGTTTGGATGGAGTTTGGTGTGGCAGCAAGAGCCAGGTGCTGCCCCAGGTTGGGTGCGCGTTTGATTCCCGGCGTGATCCCGGCTGGGATGTTGGCACAGCTCTGGATCAACCCTGAGCAATCAGAGTTTTTGCACATTGGGGAGGGTGCCTGGCACCTTTTGGGATGTGCAGGGAGCTGTTGTGCTCTTTCCAAACACTTCTGAGCAGCAAAGAGAATTGAGCAGAAAAAGGGTTTCTGGAGGCGGTGAAAATTATGCATGAAGACATCAGCCTGGCCAGCAAAGTTTATGATGTTCAAAAGGGCCCAGCCTGTTGAATTTCATAAGTTGTCTCTGTTCAGAGTAAATATTTTATATATGCACATCCATATATGACATCTAAAATTTTGGGGAAGGGAAAGATTTGTGCCTGAACAAAAATAGTTGGTTCTGTTTGGTCTTGTTCCTTGGAAATTAAGGGAAGAACTGTGCTCTAAGAAAAGGCCCAGTTTGCATGAAAAATCTCCCAGCACATCCCATATTCTGGCTGGCTGCTCCCTGCCTGTTGCAGACCAGCATCACTGTGATCTTGGTATCCTAAAAAAAGGGAGGGAAAATGATGCAGAAGCCTGAGCCTCCACATTTTCCTTCAGCACAGACAGGGTTTCAGAAATTAGAGTGTCCTCCCTGGGCTTCAGATGGAGTAGAGGGTAAAAGATTTCAAAGGCAGTTTTAATGAAAGAGAAATACTGAAAGGAAGAACACAGGGAGCAGTGACACTATAGTTCTGCTAAATTTTACATTTAAACTAAGAGGCTAATCATAATTTATTCTGTCAAAGAAATGACCTATATGTAAAGAAGACAAAATACAACTTGATGATTAAAGACTGGGAGAAATATCCTCTATAGTTATGTCAGTACTGCGTGGCACTGTATACGTAATCTAAAGCAGTGTTTGAAATTTCTCCTAATTATATCTGGAACCCCGACCACGAGGTCCTTGGGGAAACGCTGAGTGTGTTGCAGGGATGTGGCAGCTTCCCTGCACTGCCACTTCTGATGGCACTGATCTGAGTTAAAGCCTTTTGAAACGCTTTCAGCCCTGGGAAGTGGTGAGGGCTGGGTGAGGAAGGGTTTCTTGCAGGTGACTGGGAAAGATGCCCAGCAATATCCTGGTGGAGGACCAGGAGGCTGCTGGCAGTGGGAGCTTCCTCTCTATTGCTCAGAAAAGTCATTTCTTTAAAGCATCCAGGGCAGATTTCTTTATTTTTTTTTATCTATAGTTGGGCTGCTTGCAGATAATTTTGTTGTGGTGGCCTCAGGGCAGTAGAAAAGTGCAGCTTTGGGTTGATCTAAGCTCAAGCAGAGCACCATGGATTGTGGTGCTCAGGTGGAGGGGTCTTGGCACTCAACAGCAGCATCCCAGAGCAGGAGGCTCCATTTAGGGTATTTGTAGCTTAATAAAGAGACAAGATGTTCAAGTACTTACAAAGCTTTCCAGAAGTTGGAGGATATCCTGATTAGGCAGAGATGAAACAGGGAAAATTCCCTCTTTGATGTCCAGAGCAGATCCCTCTTCTGTGGTGCCACATAAATTTGCCATTAAATTCCAGGTACCAAGAAGAAGAAACTCGATTGTGTTTATGGTGGGGAAATCTGAATTAAAAGAGAAAGTGAAGTTAAAGCTGAACCCAAACTTGGTGCTGTGTGAAAAGTCAAATTCTGTTTTACTTGAAAGGAAACAAACTTGTTACATTAAATAATTAAAATTACTTGGAGGTGTTGCACCATCACAGATTCCTCCAAACACAGAGTGCAATATCAAATCTTTTTTTCCTTCTAGCAATTAAAACAGAAATGTAGATAATTTTGCTTTTTCCCTAATTAAAACAATTAAGAAGAGAATCATTTTGGTCCATTGATGTTCCTGCAGGATGATCTAATAACTTCTGCATTTAGGTTTTTATTCTCTTTGTGCAGAAGATGAGGATACAAAAAAATGTACCATGAGTATAGGACCATTCTTAAAACAAAAAAAAAAAACCACCAAGCCCCTCCAAGACTTTGCAAATTATGAAAAATGCTCTTTCAAAATCTTGATGAGATGCAACAGCACATCCATGAGCAAATTCCACTTCAGTCCAAAGAGAAAAGTCCATAAGAGCCCATAAGAAAAAAACAAGTGGTAAAACCTGATTTTTTTCTTATGGTACTGTAGAGCCCTGGTCCCTCTGCCTCTTGCTTTGGGGATGCCCAAAATTCTCCCAGGCTCTTAATCCTTGAATTGAGATTAAACATTGAAGAGGTCTCCTGCACTGAGTCCTGGAGACCTACCCAGGAAAACCACATTTCTCTGGAGAAGATTAACATAATATTGTCCTGCTCTGCAGGTGCTGAATTTACTTTGAGTCCATTTCTCTTAGTTCTTGGTTTTGGGTTTTTTTTTTTAATATATTTATTTTATTTTTGTCCTTAATGGACACTTGCTCTTCTCCAAAACACAAACCCACAAACCCAGAACGTTCTCCCTGTTCCTGTTTTGTATCTCACAGCTGAGATATGTAAATAGCAGGTGTTCCAAGGAGAATATAATTGTTTTACTCTATGCCAGTGGATTTCCTCTGTTTATTGGTATCAAATTTTCAGCAGGTCCATTCCTGCCTTTCGAAATCTGAAATCAACACTTAAGGCTCATTACTCAAATGAAATAATTATTTTAATTTTTTCCCATACATAATACATTAAATGTTGCATACATTTGCATATCAAGGAGAATCTTGATTACAAAAAAAAAGATACCCATCCCCTTGTTATCATAAGATTGTTGTTGCTACAAAACCATGGGAGGTGAGTATGCAGAAGTTATGGTTGCCGAGCAACTATAACAGCACAATTTACTGCCTAAGTATTGCAGATATAAAAAAAAATACAAAAAAAAAAAAAAAAAAAAAAGCACTGGCAACATCAACAATCACCATATTATTGCTCTTCCCCAGTAAGAGAATTATATCCTGTAATGAAAATTATTCAATATAAAGTCTGTGATATTGTATTAATTTTCTAAAATGTATTTGACTTGAATTTACTCGCAGTTTCTCAGTACTCCCTAGGATCATTATAAGATCATCACTGGAAGCCAACTATTTGAGCATTATAAAAAGATTTTGCAAAGAGGATGGAAAGCATTAAGGATTGCAAGTTATCTCCCATTTATATTGTTCCCAGATTTTAAAGGAAGGAAATCCAGCCTATGTTGCAGGAGGCAACTTGCCAGCAGAGGAAAATGGAACCCTGCTTTTCTTTTTGGGCACTGTGGGGCTCTTGGGAATTTGGATTTTGCTTCTCTTTTCAACTGGAGACAGTATTTTGGGCACAGGGCTCAGTGCTCCTGGTGCATGGAGAGGAAATCCAGGTCAAGGATGGGTTTTAGCCTTGGAATTGAGATGCACCTGTCCAGCTGGACCGAGCTGGGACCACTCCAGTGGGTTTGGATAAGATTAATCGTTTTAAAATTGAATGAGATGAAATCAAATTATGTATTTAATCTGTACGGCAGGGGAAAAGCAAACTTAAAAAATTAAGGCTTCAGCCTCATGTATATGGAGTACTTCCATGGGAATTGTTTGAGGAGGTTTGATTGAATCTATAAACCTTGAGCAAAATCCTGGTTTTCCTGGGAGGCAGAGCGTGGTCTGTGGGTAACAGCCTTGCAGGGGTCCCATGGTGGAGCTGGAGTGTTGGGAATGGGGCCTGGGAGAGCAGTGGATGCTGTAGGAGCATCCCAAGGGATTTGGGAGCTGCAAAGCCTTGCTCCAATTGCATCTGGAGTAAGCTGGAGAGAGAGAACTCACAAGGCACGAGGTGTATATAAAATATACTGCATTATTTCTCGAGCTAAACCAGTGTATATTTGAGGTTATTTGAAGTGTTGTCTGTGGTTATTTGAATGATTGGAGCCTAAAATAGTTATTCGAAAGCTTTGTGCTTTTCTCCCTGACTGTCCCAATTCCGTGCACTTTGCATATATCTATAAACAACCACCAGTGTTTCAGCTCATTCTCAATAAGGATGGTAATTAATGTTGGCTAAATATTGGTCTGATGAAGCTGTTTAGACATAAATCTTGCTCTCTCTTGTGCCAGCATTGCTCAGGAATCAGCCATCAGGTGCAATTCACTTTGATGGAATCATGGAATGTCCTGAGCTGGAAGGCACCCACAGGGATCACTGAGTCCAGCTCCTGGTCCTGCACAGACACCCCAAAAACCCCACTGAGAGCATTGTCCAAGCTCTCCTGGAGCTCTGGCAGCCTCGGGGCCGTGCCCATTCCCTGGGGAGCCGGAGCAGTGCCCAGCACCCTCTGGGGAATGAACCTTTCCTGAAATCCACCCTAAACCTCCCTTGACGCAGCTCCAGCTGCTCCCTGGGTCCTGTGCTGGTTAATGGCACTGTGTTCTTCTCATCCTCGTGGTTTAGGTAACTCCCCATGTCCTCCACATGCAGTGGGAGAGGAGAATTTGCATGTTTCAACTGAGTCTGGTGCCACAGTTTTGCAGCAAACTGGGACATTTGGCATCTTTCACCTGCTGGTGGGAAAAGCTGGATAGATACCTTTGTGTTTTCTTAACTCATAAAAATGATCATATCTAGAGGGATCTGCCTCGATTTTGCATGCATCTCAGACCCTGGCAACCTCAAAGTTTGGCCAGGTCTTGTTTCAGCTCAAGTGTAGCTCGCATTTCTGCAGTTTGCCAAGGCTGTCTAGGAAATGAAAATAGAAGAAGCTTTAGAAGACATGGAACTGGAGCAGGGTGGATTTTACCTTGGGTTTATGCGTTGGCTGTTCCACCTTGGGCAGAGAAATGAACTGGGGATCCTCTGCAGTGCCTCAGTGTTTATGGGAGCCCAGGAGAGCTGCACCCAGGCTGCCAGAGCTCCAGGACTGTTTGGCACAAGGTGGGACTTTTGGGGTGTCCTGTGCAGGTACAGGAGCTGAACTCAATCCTTGTGGGTCCCTTCCAACTCAGGGCATTCTGTGGTTCTCTTCTTGCCTTTGGCTGAGGAAGAGAATTATTTCCTGCCCTCCTTCTTTTTCCCCTCACTTTGGAGTGCTGCTGGCCAGGGCAGCTTTCAGAGGACCTTTATGAGGAGAGATGGATCTCCTGGCTCTTGGCCATGAATCCAATGCAGCTCCAAAGGCGATGCCCGAGCTGAGGAGGCTCCAGTCCCTGCCCTTGTGTGTCCCTCCAGGCTGGAATGTTTCCCAAGAGGTTCCAGCTCCTATTCCTGTGAATACATCACTTCTTGGACATGCTGTGGGATACTTAAGAAAATCTAGACAATTAAAAAACCAAAAAGCCCAAATAAGACTATTAACCATTATAAAAGAAATTAAACAAGGCAGCATCAGCACTAAGAGAGTGTCAAAAAAAGGACCCAAGATGATTTCACTTTTCCTAATTGGGATGTGATTCTAAGATATCTGGATCATGTCGATCACATCATGGCAAATCCAAATCCCAGCTGTCTGGATGGCTCTGGTCAGGTGTGTAAATATTTTCCAGGAGGTGTCTTTAAATCCCATTTTGTTTCAGATTTTAGACACCCACTTATATATGTGGAGAGCTTTTTTTTCATTTTTCTCTATTTTTTATTGCTGAACTATTTGGCTTTTCTGTTAGGGCCAATATAAGGGTTAATTAGGAAATTTTTATTTGGGTTGCAAATCCCCAGTGCCTAATCCTAATTATTCAGAATTAACACCTACTATAAAAAGTCTATTTCATAACTTTTTTTTTTCCTGGCGTGATTGCAAACACAGTTTTGCAAGAAAAATATGTTTCTAATAATATACTATCATTTCCATGTTTTAGTGTAATAATTAAGGTAGCCCTAATTCACGTCTAAAATCTAATTTTCATAAATGAAACATCATCTAAATATTTAATTGCAATGAGCAGAGATTTCAGAGCAGGTGTTCTAGGAGCTGGTAGATGTCCCTGATGTTGGCAGATGGATTTGGGGGTGAAGATGTTGGTGGGGTTCACAGTGGATGAAGCTCTTCATGGGTGAGGGTGACACAGGTGCCTCTGAAGCCCTTCCCCATCCCTCTGCTTCCCAGTTAGGGATGGCTGAGGTTCTTTTTTCTGGCAGAAAAATCAGCTCAGAATCAGGCTCTGGTGAGCCACAGTTTAACCACTTGCACACGTTGTGTGGTTTCTGCAACAGCTTCCAGTTAATGGCATGCAGTTTTCCCTGCTTGTACGTTCCTGATTTGTGGGAACATTTGTATTCAAATAAAAAACTCAAATCCAGAGATCTTCACAAAATGTTAAGGGACACTAAACATCATCCCCTTCCACCCCCTGCCATGGCAGGGACACCTTCCCCTGTGCCAGGTGCTCCCAGCCCCAGTGTCCAGCCTGGCCTTGGACAATTCCAGGGATGCAGGGGCAGCCCCAGCTGCTCTGGGCACCCTGTGCCAGGGCTGCCCACCCTCACAGGAAGAAATCCTTCCTAATATCCAAACTAAACTCCCCCTCTTTCAATTTGCACCCATTGCTCCTTGTCCTTTCACAGTGTTCTGGATGCAGCCCAGGACTCAGCTGGTTTCTGGGCTGGGAGCCCTCACTGCTGGCTCGTGGGGAATTTTTCATCACCCCAATTCTCCAGCCTGCCCAGGTCCTTCGGATGCACTCCTTCCCTCCAGCCTGTGACTGCCCCACACAGCTCAGTGTCACAGGTCCTTTGATGCCCTGTCCATGTCCCAGACAGAGGGGTTGAACAGCATCAGCCCCAGTCCTGACCCCAAACGCTTCTGTTCCAAAGTCCTTGGCCAGAGCCCAGTCAGAGCCAGTTCTCCCAGCAAGGGTGCTCAGTCTGCAGGATCAGCACCCCGGATCTCCCAGCTCCCATCACCCCCAAAACCCCTCTGGCTTCTGCATCTCTGTGGTTTAAAGCAGGGTGATCTGTGGGAAAACAAATAGGACACAAGAGAAGGAATAATGATGGGGACAGGTTGCCAGTATTGTGTGGAAAGGTCACTTCACACCTCGGGAGAAAGGGTTCTGGAGGTGGGAGATGCTCAGGGCTGGCTGGGAAGGGAGGATTCTCGTGCTGGTGTGTGTGCTCCCTGCAAATTCAGCTGAGGGCCAAACCCTCCCTCAGTTCCAGATCCCTGCAGATTGACGCAGGGGTGTGGAATCCAAGGTTTTGCCTCTAAATATCCACACAGCTCACTAAAAAATGCCAGAGATGCAAACTGCTGTGGCTCCCTGTGGGGTGAGGACACAGCTCCAAGCCACGCTGGAGGAGAGCAGGAGCACCATCCATGGTCCTCAGTCGTGTTGAGATGTTCGGCAGCTTCTGATGTGGGACTTTGAACTCTGATTTGGGGGAATTTTTCTGAATTTGGAAGCAGTGAGAGGTTAATGAAAATTCCTGGAGGTTGGATCTATACCTAATATGCTCTAAGACATCCTGGAGATTTGGCTACCTTGATACTTTTTCTTCCCGTCATGGTTTTAAAAGGGAATTTTTTAAAAAACTTTTTTATTGGTGATCCATGAAATCATGATTTTGTTAAGCCTACTTTAAAAAAAAGAAACAAAAATATAGAGATTTTTACATTTAATGCTGAGCACAGCTCGAGTCCTCTCTGGTCTGAGTTTGGGGTGGAGGGGGAGGAAGGGAGTGGATTTATTTTGCCCTTAACTTGCATTAATAAGCATTTATTTTTTAAAAATTCTCATTTTCCCTGACTGTGAAGAGAATTTAAATGAACATATTAAATAAGCAGATTGTCCAGGAAGGATTTAGATCAGTTTCCAACATCTACAATAGATTTTTCCTTCTGTCTGTCCTTTGATGTCCCATCCCATTCCAATGGGATGGGCTGGGGATGAGGGGCTGGAAATTCAGAGATTACTTTCTTCTTCCTCTACCACCAACGGCAAACTCCTCAGACTTCAAAAAAATCAGGGGAGAGCCCCTCATGGTGTCTCAGCAGGAGCCCCTTGGCCACCCAGACCTCCACGCTTGGGTTGATTCCCAAGACAGTTTTATTTTTTTTGGGGATGAGCTCCAACAGCTGCGTGAAATCTGACTTGAAATTTGGCAGGGAGAAAGCCTTCAGGGCCTTTTCCTGTCCCACAAAACGTCTCTCAGCTTTAACTGAGTTATAAACTGGTTTTTAAGAACCCTTTTGGCTTTTTTTTTTTTCCTGGAGTTTCCCTCCCCTGGCTCCCAGGTCACAGGTGGGTTTTATGAAATTCCAAAGAATCTTGACCCTGACCCAGGGGCCCAACATCACCTAAATCCCTGCATCTTCTCCCAACATTCCCTAACACTCCCAGCTGCCTCCACAGAGGAAATATTTCTGTATTTTCCCAGGAAAAGAAGGTGAGTGAGCGTGGAACATCGAGAAAAAAACAAAGGGAGCTGGACACGAGAAATCAATATTATTTTAAACAGCTCTGCATAAGATGATTTGCTTTATAAATATTCCCTTAGAAATGAAACAAACCAGGAAATTACACAAAAATATGTTAAAAGGAAGTTATTTGGTTTGGATAGGCAGGATCTGGATGTTCAGGAATGCCAGATTCACAGTTACATATGTCTGCAACCCCATTTCTGCTCCCAGGAGCACGTGCATTACAATCCAATCTTTAACTACATAACCACGTAATATTTTCCCATTCCCTCTCTTTTAATATTAGAAGTTGGATACAAAAGTGGGAAGAGCCAGGATTGCACAGGCAATGGTAAAAATGCTGTTTCTTAACTTTCAAGTACTTGGCTTTGCAACTCAAATAACTTTCTTCAAATGTAATTTTTTCATATGTAATTATCTATATCCAGTGCTGAATGCTGGAAAGCAGTGGGGATTACTGGGAAGCTTTTGGAAACTCCTTAATTTCCTTCTAGCAACGAACAGGAGACAGCACCTTCTTTACTGTAGATTTCCCAATGAATTCCTCATTTAAAAAAAATATATATACATACAGTTCTGAACAAACAACCAAAGAAACTGGGTCAGGAAATACTGTAAATAATTATTCTTATTTTTTTATCATTAAATACACAGGCAGAGTAAAATGTTGTTGGTGCCAGGAGTGAGTTTAATGCTGAAGAAATCAGGTTTTAATGAACATATGCTGACATGGCCTCACAATCTTGCTTCATCTCCCCTATTAACTTCCTCTGCACCCAGGAAACCTTTGGCTCACTGCCTAAGTAATAGAAGAATAATTAGAGTAGAAATTGAAGAATGCCAAGTCAAACTTCCAAGGAATTTATCTTTAACAACCACTCTGAGGTGTGTTTCCTACCCTCCCTGGCATGGTAGTTTTTAAGGAATCACTTTGCGTGATTCCAAGAGAAATTTTTCAGTGGGTCTGGTAGCCATCAAAATAAACTGGTTATGCCTTGTAAAACAGAAATAAATGTCTTTGGAAAAAGTGGAAATTATTCTTTAATACTCCCATCCTATTGTTGGCCAGCCCTGCTGCTCCTCTTGAGTGGGGCTGGATATATAATCTGTCAACTACCTTTGTCCCACAGGATTAAAAGGCTGGAATAATAGATTTAACCTAGAATTTACTCGCTTTTGACAATTAAATCCTGGATGTTTAAGACCTACAACACTCCATTTTAATTGATGTGGGTCTTAACATTTACAGCTAGAGAAATATTTTACACCTCTAACTGAAATATTCTATTTAAAATAAAAACCGTAACTTAGCAGTAGCAATTGCTCTGCAGCTTTGGTCCATCAAAGCAATTTTTGCTGGAGAACAACTCGATTTGTCTCGTCACTGTTCTTCTTCCTCAGTGGGAATTTGCACACCAGTTTAGGGATCAATCTGTGATGCATGGAGCACCAGGTGCCCAGCCTGGGAGCTCACCCAGCTCTCTGTGGGGCTGATGGAGGAACCTGTCCATGGAGCACCAGGCTGGGGATTTCCAGGTGACTTAGGAGAGGAGTTGCCCCATTCCTTCTTGCGTTCCCTGTTTCCATGGACAGCTTTCTGGACATTTATGTCGTGTACATGCTCCTCCTTTGCAGGTGGTGAGTGTTATCCCTAAATTACTCAGTGCTGGGTGATGCCACATCAGGTTTACACAGTTTTGTTGTATTTCCATAAAAGTTTGCCTACAACTCTGAAGTCCGGCAGCTCGTCTTGGAGACTGAAAACAAATCTTCTGATTCCTTATTTTTGCAAGTCAGTCATGGGACAAAAGCATGAGGGGCAGAATGATTTTGAGACCAGCTTTGTGCAGCAGGTCCTGCACATTCCCAGGTGCTGGAGAAGGGAGTGTTCATACTCCAGGAGATGGAGCTGGCACTGCCTGCTCGGGAAGAGAGGAGCTCTGCATTAGGTTTTCTCATAATGTCACTTCATCTTTCAATAATATTAAGATGTGGAACCATATTCCAAGTGTTTAGTGTCATGGGAAATGAAGTGGAATATATTTTGTTGGTAATTTCTACAGCAGCAGAGTAAGATGGGGATGGGGAGGAGGGACTTTCCAGCCAATTACTGGTTTCAGGTACTTCTATATTTAAATTTTTTCCCAGTTACCTCAGCATAATTAATAAATGATATTCCTTGTATTTCCAAGGAAATCCAGACAGCTGTACCACCTATCACTCCTTCCTTTAATGCACTGCAAGAGTTCCTCCTCCACACTCTCTATTCTGTTGTTGTAATTAAGGATGTGCATCAGGAAATGCCACACTTCAGACCTGAGTTTACTGCGTGCTTGACAGACTCCCACAGCTTCCTTCTCCAGAGCTCATTTCCATGGAAAATGCCTCATGAAACCAGTTCTGGAAAACACCAGCTTGATCTGCAATGGGGGGGCTGATTTTAAACCTGATGTGTAGGTCATACCCAATGCTATGGGATGTATTCTTTCAGTGCTGTGTGAATAACATGTGGTCCAAGAGGAACGTGGTGAGACAAGTGGAAGGTCCATTTCTGTCCAGGTTTTGATGCTCCAGGAGCATCAGGAGCACGGAAAGACTAGAAATGCTGTGACATGAATTAGAAATGTGGCTTTTTGTCAGCTCTGAAATCAGGTCCAGAGTGGTGAATTGTTATTAATGCTGTGGCTAATGATCAGTTTGTGTAGAATAAAAACACATGCAGATTTCCATGCCCTTCTCTTCACAGCTCTAGTGTTTCTAGGTGTTTATAACCACACTTCCTCCTCTCTCCTGTGTACCTACAGAGATTTTCAAATGATTTGCATAAAGGAAATTGACAGCTGATTCCTATGATGTCCCAGAAATCCCTGGAGGCTGTGAAGGGCGTTTGTGCAGGAGTGTGAGATATCAAAGTTCTCCCATGAACCCTGGCCAGAATTTTCTCTTTTTTTTTTTTGCTCAATTTGTGGACACTGCTGAGAACTTTCCTCATTTTGGGAAGCAGCAGGACTTTGGAGAGGCTGTGCCACTTCTTTCCTTCCCTGTGGTCACTGGAGGAGCTGTCCCAGCATCACTGCAACCTCCTCGGCCAACCTCTGCCAGAGGGCTGCTGCTACTCAGCCCTGCTTTCACTAGCAAAAGGGGATTTGCCAGAGGCAAGAGCATTTTGTATCCCAGCCACGCAGGATGTCACCTCTCTTTGGACATGAGGAGAGCTCAGAGCCCAGTGTGCTTTCCCCAGGGGCATGGAAGAGCAGGAGATGCTCCCAGTGCACCCCGTGCCTGTGTGAGCAGGAGGAAAGGTGACGAACGTCACGCTTAAAAAGAAATCCCACTTCTATTATTAATGAGGGAGCCCCAGGTGGGGAAAAATATTGTCTTGATCTCTCTTTTAGACGTATCTAAGGCTCTGGTAATTGCAGTATCCGAATTTCAGATTGTCTGCTTTTCTCTTTCAGAAAGCAGATGAATTTTCTGCTGGTTTTCTGTCACCTAGTGCCACCCTCTCATCTTTCCTGCTGCCCTGTATCCCCTCTCATGCTCCATGCTCTGCTGCATCCTCACCTTGTCTTCCTGCATTCTTTTATGTATAACCGATATTATTTCTTTATATTTTGCAATTTATTGGCCTTGTATTTTTTTTTCCTCTCTTTTCTTTTCTGCTCTAAGCTTCCAAGTCTTCTTTGATCTGGACCTTCACCTTCACTGCTGACATTTGCATCCCTTTCTGCTGATCTCCAACACATATACTCACCCAGTGTCTTTTTCCTTTTCTCATCAAATTCTTTCTTTTTTCCCTGTTCCTTCTCCCTAACAACTCTTTCCTCCTGTTTTTCCACCCTGTTCCCACTATGATCACAACCTGCTCACCATCTTGGGGTCCCAGACTTGGGATGGGACCACCAGAACCACCAGCCAAAGGTGCCACAAAGATTTCTGGGCACATTTGGCTCCTGCCAGGCTGGAAAGCCATGGCCAAGGGAGGGGGCTGGTGGCTGGGCCTGTTGGGTGGCCCTGACACAGCTCTGGGCTCAGGCTCCAGACTTGTGTTCACAGAGTCCTCATTTGTCATTGTTAGTCCTTCCTTCCTCATTAGATAATTATCATCCATGCCACCTCCCTTTTCTAATCACTCCTTGAATGCTTAAATTATCACTACATCATTCAGATCTATCTTTGATCTCCTCAATACGGTTTTACTTTCTCTTCTGCATGTACTGTGGTTATTGCTGTCCCCTTCTTCCCTTCACATTTGTCTTGCTCTCATCGAATGGGTCCCTGTTCCTCTTTGTTCACACATTCTGGCAAAAAATTAGGATGTCTTTTTTTTTTATTTTTCCCCTTACTTTTTTTAATCTACAAGCAAAGCTTATGCCCACATCACGTTTGACAAGCTATATTTAAAAAGCATAAATCAAATACCTGCGTCCAGTATTAATTTGTGTCGAGTTAAACGCG